>NC_133237.1:2169455-2469455 GCF_040436345.1 Pagrus major | reverse complement strand
CAACTTGCAATGGAATGCAGCATTAAATGAGAAGACTGACACCACTCTCATAGAATGCAATAGCCAGCAACCAGTTAGTTTAGTTTAGCATAAAGACTGGATATGGGGGGAGACCGCTGGCTTGGCTCTGTCCAAAGGTAACAAGATTCAGCTACAGCACCTCTAAAGCTCACTACACATTGTATTTAGGGAGAGGAATGGCATGATAAAATGCAGTATTCAGCTAATTCTCTGCTAAACCTCTATGTGTACATCTACATATACCACACATTTCCTACCTTTGATGGCGAATACTCCATGACAAAAGTCTTTGAAGTTGATCTTCCCATGAGCCTTAGGATCCAGGTATCTGGTCAACTTCTTCACCTGTGGGAGACAGAAGTCCGTCAAGTTACATATTACCAGTTTTCCTCAGAGATCTTTACAATATGGACACGGTGTGGCTCCCTCTATCTCAAGACCCTCAACTGAAAAACAAAACTAGTTGAGCACGGGCATGAAGTATTGGTTCACCCGTCTGAGTACAGCCCTGCTGTATATTAAATAGGCCCATCATTCTAAACTGAGTTTGGACTTTCAAACATGAGTGATGTGGCTTTGTGGACTACAATGTTAGCTGAATGATTTAATGTGATGAGAGAAGATGATGAGTACAGAGAGGCATAAAACCAAATAGCACCAACAGACGAAGATGGGTTGGAATGGCATGAGATTTTCAAGGTACGATTACTGTCTCAGAAATGATCATGGTTTCACGGTATTACACGATTCTTTTAAGTATTATCATCAATACAATGACCCTTAACACAATGACAACAGAAGGGTTTCTTTCTTTTTCACTTTATTATAATTTCATAAAATATTATGCCCTGAAAGATGACACTTGATTTAAACCTGAAATATTCATTTATCACTAGTTCAGTAGAATTCAATATTGTATATAAGCAAATGCACACAATAATGTATGATAATTATCAACATTCATTCATCAACCGATTTCACTATTAACTGCGGTTCAAAATGTCTTGTGTGTAAGCTTGTGCACCAGCTTAAAATGCAAAGCAGCAACGAGTTCAGGTAAGCAAAATTATCCATGCTACCACCAGATCCCAGCATTAGTGTTTGAGGAGAGCTACTTGGCCGAGGGACCCAACACTGAAGCTTTGGTTCTGCCAAAAAAACGCCTGAAGTTGTCAGTATGGGACCATTTTGAAAACACAAAGAACAACCGGGGTGTTGCTCAAGAAGATGAATATCCAAACTTGCCAAAGAAATGTTGATGCTGATGGTCCAACACCTCAAATTAACGGCAACAACTTCAAGACAACCATCCAGCTACACATGCTCAAGCTGAGGTAATACACCAACGTCAAAATCTTTAGTGGCAGGCTTCCTAATGTAGCTCAGAGTGGTAGGGAATTAATAACAATACAGTCAAGAAAGTAGCAAGAGTTGGGCTTTCAGTGTAATTTACAGTATGCCAGTGGAAAAAAGCAGGAAAAGGAGCTTTGCACCGTTTATAAATTAACACTCATCGAAATAGCGTGTAATCCACTCAAGCTGCTGAGCGATTATTTCAATGTATTTATTTCATTTTCACTAAAACTGCACTTTGACTTGACTTTATTTATTTCTCTTGATTATTTTGTACTATATTCTTTGGTTACCATATTATTGCAGTTTCAAAAGACAGCAACTGTTAAATAAGCACAAAAAAACACATGCAATAAAAACCTCTTTACACATCCAAAGTGAAATAAATGAATGCACTGCAATTGTGAAACAGAGAAAAAAGGATTTTTCCTCAGTGTTAGGGTTTTGAGTTAGTTATTTCCTGTTTTATGTTGAAGGATCCTTCTCATGTGGCATGTTTTAAACTTCGTCGTTTCGTTTTCTCCTGCCATTTTTCCTGTTCACCTGTGTTTCATTTTATTAACTAGCACCAGTGTATTTAACTTGGTGTTTATCCTCAGTCCTTGTTGGTTCGTCTGCGTTTTCACATCTGTTCTACAACCCAAGTGTTTTGTGCCTCGTTTCTTACCTGCATTTGCTGCCTGTGTTCTTTGCATCATCCTGATTTGTACATTTTTGTTTGTTGAGTTTTTGCTCTGGTTGGCGCCTGCCTTTGTGTGTGTGCATCAATTGTTTTTTTTCAACCTGCCTGCTGTGCTGTCTTGCGTTTGGGTCCTGCTTAACTGTGACCCTCAGACTTTAACTGTACCGTCAAAATCTAGAATTGTTGCATCACAAGGTCAAGAATGACCTTTCATGCTCATCTAGTTGATAGTCTTATGCCCAATGCCCTTTTCAGTTCTTATAAAGGACTGCAGTCTACTGCTACATGTAAAATGAAGATTCCCAGTACAATGTCTCATTTTTGTAGTTCACTGAATGGGTTTCTTGGGTTTCTTGTGACACTAACTCACTAATCTGTTGGTATACATGCACAGTCAGGTATTTTGTTTGAGCACTTAACATTCAGTGGTGTCATAAAATAAGATGTCATCAGTGCACTGAGCACTGTTGACAGTGCATTCAGCTTCGCCTCAAAGCAGCTAATTTCTGCCCCTTCATCAACTACTCCTCACACTCCGCTGATGAAACATTTCCTTTGGTTGAAATAACTTAACAGTCACACATGAGAAGACTATGGCTCCGACCCTGACACTTGTACTGAGAGCAGGTGTTGTGAACACAGGCTTTGATGCTGGATCAGCTTTGATGAGTCTGGATAAATACATCAAAATGACCTATTAGAGTCGAGTGTACTCTACTCGAGTGTACTGTGAAACTACGCCAGCATCTGCAGAGCCACATGCTGACTGACAAATGTTATCTCTCACACACACACACAGTCTCACATCCCAGAGCTCAGTGTCACATAAATCACACAAGCTTAAATGCAAATGTCAACATGCTGTGCCTAGACCTAATACCACTCTGTGTCATCAATTTAACATCAAACACCTACAATACAGACTTGTTAATGTCAGACAGGCAGAAACCAGTGTCAGCTAATCTCTAATGAAAACATTATCTGAAGCTCTTACACAGAGGTCACAACTTGTTTTTTATATGATATTCCTACAACAGAAAAAAATATTCTTTACATTTGAATTTAGATAAAACCAGATATTCTTTATATTACATTACAAACCACTGTTCTACTACCATCTGTTTTAATTATTAAGAGATATTGCACAGTTGACTTATAATCTAATGCATGTGCTAAAATAAGCATTCCACACTACAGCTTGAAGGCTGTTAAGTAATTCAGAATTTGTCAGAAACAGCGCTTCACAAAGGTTATAAAGTTTCTCTTAACTCCTCAACTCACAAAATTGAGCGATTTTATGAAGGAGTATGGGGACTTTCTCTCCCTCTTCATCTCCTTGCTGTTGTTGCTGTAGTTTATGTGGCTGCTTCGACCTATAATGTGTTGGTGTTCCAAGTTTGCCGTCTGCTGTAGTGCAAAACCTCTAAAATTGTTGTAAATTTTTGTTAAAACGATTAGATACATGTCATCCTGGCCATTCAACTTAATACAAAAAAACATTATTGTCACGCACCATTTACTATGATGTCATTCTATAGATCAACCTCTTAGCACCCCCAACTATGACTGACTTGGCTGCACTTGGCAGGTTTGCTGCTGAGGACCCAAGGAAGTGCTGTGTCAAATTTGGTACAATTAATATGAGCACAACATGGTTTGGTTTGGTCCTTTCAGGAAAACAAGACCCAAATGATGTTATAGAGCACAAAAAACAATTCCCCTGTAGGGATAGTGAACAGATACAGAAATAACAAACAGTATGTGGTATAGAATCCATTAAATGTTCTTTTATAAATAATGCATTTGCACTGTTATAATCCCTAGAGTGTTGGTGTGCATGCGTGTAGTAAAGGAGCAGCAGTGTGGTTGAAACACAAGGAATAAAGACATTATTTCATACTGTATGCAGTAATCTGACTCTCCTGCAGTGAACTGATGTTTCTGGATGTGTCACTGGAGAGCATGTTGTTTTCCAAATGAAACAAATGTAAATACGGCACCATCTCATAGGCTGTTTTTAGCTAGGCTGGTCATTTCATTACTTAAGAACCAACCAATCTGCACACAGACTCCTTGTGAAGCTCTCGTTGCCATGGTGACAAAGAACACAGAGATGAGAGGAGCCGCGAGAAGGGAGGAGGAAGATGGAGTAGTAGCTTCCTCTTAGTATGACTGAGTTATTTTTAGTGATGTGTTCAGGGTGCTCAGCCGCCATGACAGCTTAGAGGAAAATCTGCTCTCACTGTCATTTATCTGGGATACTTTAACCTGCCGCGTCTACTACTGACTCCCATCTCACCACTATGTTTGATTCATTTCTCTTCCTTGCACATGTTTTAAAACTGCAGTCTCCAAATAACCTAATGTGACCAAACAGCTATTCAAACGCAGGTAGAACAAGAGGCTGAGGAACTGGCTGGTATTCTTCTTGAATGTAAAGGAGGGAACCTATCCTTCACCTGAAACCTGTATTTTAAGCTAATGAACAAAAGTTATGCTACAACATACTAAACGTTATTGCTCATCACTTCCCATAACTACCGAATGTTTTAAAATTCATTTCCAGTTCTTCCAGACAGCCACTGCTTTTATTTTTTTTTTTTAGCTGGGTAAAAGCTCAAAAACCTGCTTCGGATGAATATAGGTCAATTTAGATAGATTTATAAAATTTAGTGCGCTAATGCAGTTGCAAACAGGTAAATATTTAAAGCTAGGGTGTGATAAAAAAAATCGTATTGCAATTATTTTGACAGATATTGTTTACAGTGTTTTTTGCTGTGGACTGTTCCTAACCGAGTGAAATGACCCAAAGTGGTTAGGATGCAGTCAAGGTAAGTCTTAATTCCCTAAATTCAAAGGAAAAGTGCTTCAAGGCCTCCTTGCGCATCTCCTTTAGCTTAGAGAACGTTGGACCATCCTTTAACAAAGGAAAAGAGATTATTCTGTCCCAAAATTCCATGCAGCAGCAGCAACACTTACAACAAAAACAAACAATCAACTTTGCACACTACACATCCAGCCTGTATCAGCCTGAACAGCCTGAAGAACAATCAATTCACATTTCAAGGTTCTTAAATGTGTTCATCATACATACAGATGTTTATATAGTTCATAATACTGCAGCACAGTGAGGATACAGATGTTAATATAGTTTATAATACTGCAGCACAGTGAGGATACAGATGTTAATGTAGTTTATAATACTGCAGCACAGTGAGTATACAGATGTTAATATAGTTTATAATACTGCAGCACAGTGAGGATACAGATGTTTATATAGTTTATAATACTGCAGCACGGTGAGGATACAGATGTTTATATAGTTTATAATACTGCAGCGCAGTGAGGATACAGATGTTTAATATAGTTTAATACTGCAGCACAGTGAGGATACAGATGTTTATATAGTTTATAATACTGCAGCACGGTGAGGATACAGATGTTTATATAGTTTAAAAATACTGCAGCGCAGTGAGGATACAGATGTTTAATATAGTTTGTAATACTGCATAACAGTGAGGATACAGATGTTTAATATAGTTTATAATACTGCAGCACAGTGAGGATACAGATGTTAATATAGTTTAATACTGCAGCACAGTGAGGATACAGATGTTTAATATAGTTTAATACTGCAGCACAGTGAGGATAAAGATGTTTAATATAGTTTATAATACTGCAGCACAGTGAGGATACAGATGTTTATATAGTTTATAATACTGCAGCACAGTGAGGATACAGATGTTTATATAGTTTATAATACTGCAGCGCAGTGAGGATACAGATGTTTATATAGTTTATAATACTGCAGCGCAGTGAGAATACAGATGTTTATATAGTTTATAATACTGCAGCGCAGTGAGGATACAGATGTTTAATATAGTTTGTAATACTGCAGCGCAGTGAGGATACAGTTGTTAATATAGTTTAATACTGCAGCACAGTGAGGATACAGATGTTAATAGTTTATAATATTGCAGTGCAGTGAGGATACAGATGTTAATGTAGTTTATAACACTGCAGCACAGTGAGGATACAGATGTTAATATAGTTTATAATACTGCAGCGCAGTGAGGATACAGATGTTAATATAGTTTATAATACTGCAGCACAGTGAGTATACAGATGTTAATATAGTTTATAATACTGCAGCACAGTGAGGATACAGATGTTAATAGTTTATAATACTGCAGCACAGTGAGGATACAGATGTTAATATAGTTTATAATACTGCAGTGCAGTGAGGATACAGATGTTAATATAGTTTATAATACTGCAGCACAGTGAGTATACAGATGTTTAATATAGTTTATAATACTGCAGCACAGTGAGGATACAGATGTTTAATATAGTTTATAATACTGCAGCGCAGTGAGGATACGGATGTTAATATAGTTTAATACTGCAGCACAGTGATGATACAGATGTTAATATAGTTTAATACTGCAGCACAGTGAGGATACAGATGTTAATATAGTTTAATACTGCAGCACAGTGATGATACAGATGTTAATATAGTTTATAATACTGCAGCACAGTGAGGATACAGATGTTAATAGTTTATAATACTGCAGCACAGTGAGGATACAGATGTTAATATAGTTTATAATACTGCTGCACAGTGAGGATACAGATGTTAATATAGTTTATAATACTGCTGCACAGTGAGGATACAGACGTATAATATAGTTTAATACTGCAGCACAGTGAGGATAGATGTTTAATATAGTTTATAATACTGCAGCACAGTGGGATACAGATGTTAATATAGTTTATAATACTGCAGCGCAGTGAGGATACAGATGTTAATATAGTTTGTAATACTGCAGCACAGTGAGGATACAGATGTTTAATATAGTTTAATACTGCAGCACAGTGAGGATACAGATGTTAATATAGTTTATAATACTGCAGCACAGTGAGGATACAGATGTTAATATAGTTTAATACTGCAGCACAGTGAGGATACAGATGTTTAATATAGTTTAATACTGCAGCACAGTGAGGATACAGATGTTTAATATAGTTTAATACTGCAGCACAGTGAGGAGACAGATGTTTAATGCGTATATAACACTATATCAGTCTGTCGTCACTGTGGACAGTCTGATGTATATTCATACAGTTCACTGAAAAACACAAAATTGTAGTCTTACATTAATCTTTATGATCAAAGTTTTTATATCACGTCGACATTCTATCTTATGCTCCTTCATCCATTCGTCCACATCCCTCTCTTTTTTGCTACGAGTCTGAACACTTTTTTAAATCAGTTGATGGTTTTAATAATGTTCACCTCATTTAAGGTGTTGCTGCAGCCCCTCAGTACCCTTAATGAAAAAGTATTTTTCACCTGGCTGTCATGTTCATATAGCCTCAATGAAACAGCACAATAAGAACGTATGGGGCAAATAATCAAAGATGCACTTTTTGTAGTTCATCTTCAGAACGTAGTTTCACAACAGCAGACCCACGTCAATAACATCCAGCGTCACATTATTCAATTACTTAGTCTAGTGCAGTCAGATTCTCTGCACAGCAGTCCTTTTCCTAAATCCTTTTGAATTCTCCTTTCTTGGACCTCATGACGTGTTCCATCAGGGTTAAGAGAAGTGGTTAAGAAAGGACTTAGGAGGTGAATATTAAACCGCTGCCCCGGTACTGCTGGTGGTTCCTCAACCGGGGACTGGCAGAGCGTTTTCCATGGTGCTGAACCTGAGGCTGCCATTGACTGTCGCAGGGTACATCAAATACAATATTTACATCTCTGGAGTTCCTTTGGAGCTAATCTGAGCCCTCAACATCCCACCTCACTGCACTCAACATGAACCATGAGCACATTTGACTTAGTGTACTTAGCGTTGAGAATCTAAAATGAGAGCATGCCCCAGCTCCAGTGTCATGGCATTTGTACTGCTCATGCTAAAGATCACAAAATGGCACTAGTCAAAGGTGAGCATAGCAACTTGGAAATATAGCAAGGCTATTTAGCTTGCAGCCACAACATGAGTACAGTCTCACGCTGCTGTGGAGCCTGGAGAACAGCACTTCCTCTGGACAGACACTTAAAATCCAAATCATCAGTGGTCCAGAAGCCTACGCAAGATTAATTAAAGGGCAACACAGGATGATGACCAAGATAGGAAATACGCAAAAAAAATGTATTCTGCTCCACAGAATGCTGTTTATTCTTTAGTGAAAAACTGAGCAGTCAGATAGGGAGATTTGATTTGAACATCTGTTGTGTTTTACTGTTTTGTCGTGATCACTTTCAGCTGTTTCAAGAGTCATGTTTAGTCACTGCTGATGAAAACAACGTTTCTTGTATTGCTGCTTCATAATAAAACCTTTAAATTACTGAATGACGGGGGGATTTTATTGTGAAGAAGTTATAGGAAATGAAACTTGTTTGGAACTAAATTAGTGGAGCTACTTTGTTTGCGGTGATTCTTCAACAGTATTGTGGGGATTGGGACAAGCACGTCATTGGTTTAAGACACACCTTCAAGCAGGTAGCCCAGTTGTGGTGGAAATGCAAAATCCCTGCCGCGCTGGGCTGCCACACCCAGTCAAACCAAGTAGAGCCAGGCTGGCAGACATAATGGAAAAACCGTCCTGTGGACAAGGAGGCAAGTCACCGCGACAGTCAGCCCTCCAGACCGAGAACTCATACATATTTTTCTTACTATTGTTGTCTCATCCTGGATCTGAGGAACAACTATCCTGGATCTCCATGAGCAGTGTCTCTCTGAACTGTATCTGTCTGCATTGGACCTCTCTGGAACTGGATGTCCCTGACTGTCTGTATCACCTGCTTCCTAGTAAAAATCTGTGTATAAAATCAGTTAACAGTGTGTAGTACTACCAGCATGTCCTTAATAAAATGGGCTATGGATGCCATGATAACGTTAGACTTCACCGAGTTGTAGCTGGAAAAAGTGTTCTCTGTGTCTTTGTCTTGCGTGTTCTTGCTAGTGCTAGCTTTAGCTCTAGCTAGCATCTTCGTTGTCTGCACAGGTTTCACCATGCCATCTCGCCAGGCGAACGCTAATTTGTTGTGCTACTACTGTACTTAAACACTTTTCTACAGAGCTTACAACCGGCCTGCTTTTTTTCAAACTTTCCGTCCTTAAAATCCAAATCTCTTCCAAACTTTTGATTTTAGATTTGACGGTGCATTGTAAATCTTGTTGCCATTGACGGACATGTTGGTTTTGTTTCCTGCTATGCTAACATTTCTGTGCCAGAGTGTTGTGCTGACCTTTGAACTTTTACAAGAGTTTGATGACACTGTGAGAAAGAAGCAGCATAGCAGTTTCACTCAACCGATTCACACCTTTAAAATTGGCCCATCAACCGGTTCACTGTACATTTAGAACGATCCAGAGGTCCCTGTATTGGTGTACCTTTGTTCAAAACATACCATAAAACTAAGTAGTTTTAGCACTTTAATATTTTAACTTTCAACCAGATTATACTAGCACTACACCTATGTTTTCAGGTAAACTTGTGGTGTCTACGTAATCATTAAGTTGATGTGCTTGTAGTCAGTCTCTCTTTGGTCTGTTTGTCTCTCTTGTTGACCTAGCCAGGCAGTATATAGCCTCTATCTCTGTCTGTATTTTATTTACCAGCCACTTCCAGCGCTGTTGTGTGACTCTGTGCCTGAAAAACATGAGACTGAAATACAACTCATGTTATTTATTATGTTTGATGAATGCCAAGTACATTTACTCGAGTACAGGTATTTCAGCTAAGCTTTGTGTTGGAGTTTGTGGTATGTCAAACTCTAAATTTTGACACAAACATTTTCGTACTTACTGTAAATGCATATCAGTTACAAATATTGGTTATTGGCCTCCTTGACAACCAAAAAAAGAAACAGTCGCAGTCAAAAGTTTCCATCCACAAAAGAAAGTAAATGGAATAATGAAGAAGGAGGATTATCTCCAAATTCTTCAGGAAAACCTCAAATCATCAGCAGAAGATTGGGTCTTGGGTGCAGATGGGTGGTTCAACAGGACAATGATCCCAAACACACATCATAAGTGGTAAAGGAATGGCTAAATCAGGCTAGAATTGAGGTTTTGGAATGGTCTTCCCAAAGTCCTGACTTGAACCTCATCAAGAACACGTGGACTGTGCTGACGAAACAAGTCTGTGCCAGGAAGCCAACAAATGTAGTTAAACTTCAACAATTTTGTCAAGAAGGTGGTAGGAGTGGTTAAAATGTATTCAGCCAGAGGACTACCAGACGCTTGTGGATCGCTATCAAAAGCCGCTAACTGAGGTGAAAATGGCCAAGAGACATTTTACCAAATATTAAAATTACTGTATGTGTATTTTTGATCCAGCAGATTTTTTCACATTTTCAGAAGACCTATAATAAATTCATTACTGAACCAAACTTCATGAATGTTTGTTGTGAAAAAATAGTATGTGTTCCACTCATTCCATCACAGAAAAATGAGAGCTGTCACTGGAACTCAAGACTGCCATGACATATATGTTCTTCACAAGTGTATGGAAACTTTTATCCACAACTGTATTGGTCGACCTCTATTGGTAACCATTGCCCTAAAAGAAGAACTACAAGGGCAGGGTTACACACATTTCAGCAATGTAAGGTTTTACAAGTACATCCAAGTACTGTATTGATTTAATGGCTGCTGCTTAACCAGCCCATATGGTCACATGATTGAATATACAGACAGATATCTGAAGTCTCTTCACCTCATTGCATGGGTCTGATCGAATTATGACGAACCAATGAGAACACAGATTAAGGCCGTCCTATAACTCTTAAAATGTCATTGCAAAGCTTCACTGTCAGGAAAGAGAAAGTTTTTGTTTTCTTTCTTTTGATCAAATTGTGTAAAACTAAACAGCCTAAACAGTACAGTCTTGTTTACTGATTTAAAAAAATTCCCCACAATGGCCTAATACAACTTGAGACATAAAACTGATATACCACTGTATTAACAGTATTATCCTTTTAGATTATGAGGAGGCAAGACAAAAAAACTCATATTCACCACTAATGTTTAACCTGTACTGTAGATGTCCTAAATACAGTTTGATATCACAAGAAAAATTTGGTCAGTACACCGCCAAATTGGTGCAGACTGGGAAAAGACCAAGAGCATTTTATTAAGTGAAAGAGTGTAAACATTTTCTTAACCTTTAAACACTGCAAAACACAAGCCAGAGATGGCTTTTATAACAGGAATATAGGAAGTTAATGCCAAAACCAGGATTATTTGTTCAAAATGTATTCCAAAATATGTCCTATGGTATAAGCTTATGTGCAGATTTTATGAGTTATTAAGTCATTTCCATTAACAAACTGTCGACAGTCTAATTCAGCAATTGCTAACAGAATACTATGGTCACAACCAAAACCTACTGTATGTCACTATGAAAATGTGCTGTCTTGACGGACACATGGGATGTTTTTTCAAAAATACAGTATATTGAGTTATCAACTAAGATGTTATTATAGTGTTTGGTTTGATATATATTAAAACAAATCAATCAGTATGATCAACTTTATGCTTTTACAATGAAAGCTGGGATTCAAAATGCAATGAAATGAAATTTAAAAATATATATTTATATGTAAACAAAATCTTAATCAATAGGTCAATTTAAGCGTTTTTAATAGATTATATACTATTGTTAGTAGTAGTTTCAGTAGTGACAATTTTATTTTATTTTTTCGGGGGGGCAATTACCAGGCTAGAAGTAGGGCCTTAGATATTATACAATTTACATACATACAAAAACACATTCATTTCAAGATGTTTCCAAGTCTGACTTTGTACCAATTCTGTAGAATGGCCCATAAAGGCGTCTATTTAGCGTTAGCGAGCTGTTTTCACACGGCAAAGCCTCAACACATATCATGAGACAAACAGAGGTATCAAACATGACAGCTTGCAGTCATCTGTCGTATACTGTAGCAGCATACCAGTCCAGTAAAGATGCTGCTAGCTAATGGTTAGGTAATGAGGCACTAAATGCTAGCACCTCTAGCACACCTGTGACATTAAAACGTAGGACAGGTAGTCTGTCTGTTGTTGTCACGGGCTCATGAGATCTACCAGTCGCCACTTGTTACTAAATAGCCTTGTCAGACTGCTGGTTGGATAGCACAGCTTGTCACATACAGAACAGGCCTACGCCTGTGGAGGAGCTATGTGTCCATAGTTGCCCATTCGTTACTCACCTCCTCTCCTTGACCGAACTGAAGACCGAGATCCACCAAGTGCTCCACCCGGATGAAGCCGTCAGCATCCTCGTCACACACGTCGAAAACCTCCTTCAGCCTCCTCAGAAACTGCAAGAGCTGCTCTTGGTCGGGGAAAACATGTCCGTCCATTGTAGAGCTGGCTTCGTCGGCGGAAGATGTATTTTCCCAATCAAACTGGCTGTTAAAGAATCGGCTTGACGGTCACCATCATCGCTCCCGCCCTCAGCTCCGCCGTACCGACTGCTGCTGCTGCTGCTGCTGTGACGTACGCAGCAGCACCGCCTGTTCAAGAGGCGCGAGTTACGGAAAAGGGCGATGATGCACGAGTTGGGCACGAGGCATTGCGTCACAAGACAGCTGCTGATTAATAATCCAGGTGTGTTACCACCCCTGCCTTCCACCAAAATAAAATGTGATACTGAGCAGCTGCCTCCACGGTCTAATATGGCCTTTAGGCTATTTCTCAAAGCTGTCTGTCCACTACAACTGCACCGAAAACCATGTAGCGACATTAATGTGTAAAACAATATGGAAGCCCATTGCTGCCAAAATAATGAGACTCCTGACTCCAGTGAGACTCCTGAACTCATCCTCAACACTCCATTTCATAAAATAGATTTAGCACAAAAGACTCAAACAGAGTTTTACCTTTTAAACCCTTGTGTTTAAAAAAAACGGCAATGAATTTACCTCGTAAAGAAATGAAAAGTTTCTTTATAAGCAATGAAACATACCTTCACTCAACTTGGTACAGTCAGGGGTTTTTCCCAAATCAGCCTTTCTTGGTGCGGTATGATCAGTGTAATATTAGCATTATAGATCTGCATGGGGAGTATATCGATATTACGTCGTTATTGTGATATGAGACTATATTTGGTCTTAAACCTGGTTTTAAAGGCTGCATTACAGTAAAGTGATGTCATTTTCTGAACTTACCAGACTGTTGTACTTGCTATAATGCTTGCTCTAATGTTTGTGTGTGTGTGTGTGTGTGTGTGTGTGTGTGTGTGTGTGTGTGTGTGTCATCAGTCATGTGTATGGATAAGCAATAGAAAATACACTGTGTGTGTCTGTCTGTCTGTCTGTCTGTCTGTCTGTCTGTCTGTCTGTCTTGGCTCATGTGGGTGGATTTCTTATTATTTTGAATGGAAAATGTCTTGAGGGAAATGGCTCCTAAACACCTGGTTGTATAACTGCTATTGCTAAAATATGAATATCGGGGTTGACGACTTCCAATTGTGTTTTGAAAACGCATTTTTTAATGTGTTTTTCACAAATTTTGCAAAATCCGTTTTGCGAATTGTTTCCAAAAGACATAGCACAGATGTCCCTACCAAGCAGTACCTTTTGATGTATGTTTCAAAGTCGCCCACACCCACTGCCTCCTCTTCTCCCAATGTGTGCCTGTCAGAGTGGAGGGTCAGAGTCCGCTGCACAAAACAGACTGAGGAGAAATGACTTGTGTCTGACAGACCCCTACCTGAAGCCCTGCCTAGCCCCTAATTCTGCTCCAACAGTCATCACTATCGTTTCACACTATTTTAAGGATATAATCACGTGACTTTTAGAAAGTTCACTCACTCTCCACTCTCAGTTTGTTTGTGAATATTGTGCAGCTACTAATGACTTACATCAAGACGAACACTTGATACCGTGGGATGCATCCGTTTTTCTGCTGCTGCTGCTGCTCCAGCCTGTAGTGATAGCAGTAGCAGCGATGCTAAAGTCTAGTTTTGTAAATATTGGCTATGGTGAGAAGTCTTACTGTTAGGTTTTCATTTTATTTGAGAAGTAGGCTCATCCAATGAAAAATGTCAAAATCTGGATGAAGGAATTTTTATCTTATTTTATTTTTCAGTTTTCCCCATGAGGGATTACAACCATGTCGTGGTCAGGGGGTTTGCGTGCCTCAGTGACCCCAAGAGCTACACCAGCAGGAGCTTAGTCTCCTGGTGGTGTAACCAAGTTGGACAGGTCGAAGAATAGAGGCCTGATAAAGTGCAATCAGCTGTTCCTCCAGGTTGGGTGTTGGACACAGTGCTAACAAACCAGTTCCATAGAGAAAACACTGTTACAGGCAAAAGATAGTCCCCAAAAAGTGTCTGTAAAACACACCCCAAAAAAATGCACATTATGTGCACCCACAATGTCCCCTTCACATTTCTGACTGCCTCCTAATATATGTCTGCCTCAAACTGGCCCTGTTGTGTTCATGTGCACATAGTGCAAGCTAAATGTAAGCAGTAATGCAGGCTGTTCAGACAGCTACATTAATTCAAATAGAAACATATCAGTTCAAGCCCTTTGTTTGCAAGATGCCAAGTGAAAATGTCAAATTCGGATTTTTCAGATTTTCAAATACTATGGATTTCTTTTTGAAACTAAAATAGCTACATCTTGACAGTGATAGATATTTTGTAAATGCTTTATTTAGCTTTCCAAATGAACTTTGATACAGTTTCTAAATACAATATTTATATTAAATATATTTAAATATCTTTCAACCGTGAAGGCAGAAAGAAAAATAAAAAAAGCTATACATTTCAGATAAATGTAGTTTTCTGCTTTTGAAAAAAAAAAAAGATATGACTCCGGTGGTCCTGTAGATCTCTACCTGAGAATGTCCTCCACTCAAATAGTCCCTAACTTTAGAAGTGACCAACTTAAGGCATCGCAGCAGATTGATGTGCCCAACCTGTATTCAACAGCCCAAAGTCCCACATGTGTGTGATGTAATACAGCCTAGTTTGTGTTCAATGAAAAGGCAAGTCCATATGACATATTTATTTTTATTTTAAATTAATTTATTTTTAATATTTTGTTTTACTTTGTTACTATTGTCTTTTAACTTAATCTAACATTACATATTAACCTAACTTAACCAAACATTTTTTTAGGTTACACCTAACAAGTGGGAGAAACCAGAGCACCTGGAGTAAACCCAACTACACATGGGGATGAACATGCTAACTCCACACAGACAGGTCTGGCCTGAACTGGAACTTGACTGTGAGGCAAATTTAGTGGCCCCATGGTGTCCTAAAGGAGGGTTCCTCAATCCTTCCCTGCCCTGCAGATGTTCCCCTGCCCCAAAACACTGGATTCAAATGATCAGCTCATCATGAAGTTCTGCTGAAACCTGACATCGACCCATTCATTTAAATCAGGTGTGTTGGAGCAGGGAACCCTCTAAAACATGCAAGGCAGGGGGTCCCCGAGGACTGAAGAATACTGTCCGAGAGAAGGGAAATAGAGGAATAAGAGGGAAATGAAGGCAGAGAGTGTGGAGAGAGGATATGCTGAAAGGGAATTTGGTAAAAGATGTGAGGCAATCTTTTTTTTAGGGTACACCTAACAAGTGGGAGAAACTGGAGAACCCAGAGTAAACCCAGCCACACATGGGGATGAACATGCTAAGTCCACCTGAACCTGAACCAGAACCTGACTGTGAGGCAATATTAGTGCCCCACAGTGTCATAGAGAAAGGAAATAATACCCAGCCAACATGTCCATGCAGGCCCCATATGAGTTAAATGTGAACTGCAAATGCCCATACTTAAAGCCTACATGGGAAAACAGGTGGGGCCACCATGGAACCTGTGATTAGCCCCCTTGGGACCCATATTTGCAGTTCACATTCTAACCCAAATGAGGCCCACATGGATATGTTGGCTGGGAGGGGAGAGAAGAGGAGGTGCAGGCAAAAGTGTGGGCAGTGGGAGTGTAAGGAGAATGATGGTGACAGGGGATGTCAGAAAAAGACGTGAGGAAAACTCACTGCCGATAAGATTTGACAAAGAAATATATTTTGGCTGGGTGGACTGGGTATTTCCAGCTTCTTTGATGCTGAGGTGTTGGCAGAATTTGGCTGGACTTTGTTAGGAATGGGTGGGAGGACAGTTGGCTTTACTTTTCACAGCCAGAGGTTTGCACACAAGTAGGGGCAGTAGATTATTACTGTTTAAAGGTAGGTCACAACCTTTATAAATACGCCCGTTCGTTCCCATGATAACCTGAGTCTTTCCTTTCGCCACAGTCTGGGTACAAGGCCTCATGTTCATATTGAGGGTGCATCACTGACTGGCAGTGGTAAGTGTGTGTTGCCTGCTACAGCTCCGTGACACCTGCTCGTTCATCACATGAGAGCTCTTCTGAAGCTTCAGCTTTCTTCCACCATAGAAAGCTGCCTCAAAGATGTGGCCCCTGGTCGCTGGATCTGGGTTCCTGGAGCACTGCTGAACCAGCTTCAGAGTACAAACAGTAGATGGATATATTGAACCAATGGTCTTGAGTGCAAACATACTTAATTTCATCTTTTTAATGAATTAATCCCCTTTTTTAAGCCTTGAACTGGAGATTGGCCATTTAATCATACAAATGTAGGAGTTTCACACTGTAATAGTCACATTTTAAATGCTTTCCTATAGCACTACTACATTAATATATGGAGGCATAATTTCTCCTCACATTTAGAAATATTACTTTAAAAAAAAAAACCTTAAACCAAAAAACATATTCCATCATAGGGCTGTAACGTCTATACAGTGTATTGATCTGCATAATGGCCAGACAGAAAAAAATGATCAAACGTGCCTTTCCATGCATGCTTGTGAAACAATTGCCTGGCCTCTCCTGATGTCCGTGAAACTCAACACTGCAACATTGTCTCGTGCACCCATGAAGAGGCTCTTCAGCCTGGCCAGTCTGATGCTGACAGCTTAAGTTTGTTCGTCCCACAGCAAGCAGTACATACGCCATTTACACTATCTTTCCTTTTAATTCTGTCATCCTCATCATCATCATCCTCTAAGGCCAGTATCATGATATTTTATTTTTTGATATATTACTTTCATGAAATTCATTTGATTTTCTAAGTCTGATCTAGTAAAGCTATCAATTCATGTATGAAATTATACCATTGACTTAGACATATAGTCTCCTGAGCACATATACAAATTCACTTAACTCACAGGTTACCATTAAGCCTTATTGTGAGGACGGCACCTGGAAAGGGGAATGATGTGTGTTTGATCATGTGTATAATGACTGGCTGGAGCCTGCCACTAGAACTGCTGGGGTTAAATTGGCATTTTGAACATAAAACATAAGAAAACACTAAAGTAGTGCTGCAGGTGATAGAAACTATTACAACTATAAAGTAGGAAGGAACATGAAAAGGCTCATCTATCAGAATTTGAAAAACAACAAACTATGCCATGAAATGGTACAGCCTGATCTGACCTGCACATATTCTACCCGCCACGCTGACGGCAGATCCGCACAGATTATAATGTATTCCTAGCCAAAAGGAAGACATGACAGTGACGTCACATAACTTGTGGCTGAAATGAGAATTACAACAAACACTTAAAAAAAACTTTTCACTTGGTTTCACAGATGGAAGAAACTTCAAAGGAAATTTGAATGATTATCCTGGCAAAACCTTTTTTCACCAGTTCTTAAGTCATAAACACAGGAGAGATTAAATGTAGACTGTCAGACTTATAAATGGATCATCAGAAAATAAAACAAATCCTTTTTATCTGTATTTATCCAGTGCAGCACTCACCTCATCAGTTTGTTTTTTTCTCTCTTACCTGTAAAAAAAAAAGTGTCCTGCCCGGCCCCTCAGGGCCTCTGCACCTGCTGGTCGCCGCTGAAGACACGTCTGCCTCCGTGCTGCACACTTGGTTCCACATCTGTATAAGTGTTTTAGTTTGGTGTTGCATAACAAAGTGAAAGAAGACAGCTGTTCCCCCACATTTATATCTCATCAATGAAAAGTTGTGATGAGACTGGATGAGGTCAAAGGTTATAGTGACCTTTGGCTCCTGATTTATGCTTTTACATTTCTGCATGTTTCATTCATTTCTTTACTCAAATCACCACAAACTCATTGACACACATCAAATCAATCATTACTCCAGCATATGAGTGCTGTTGACTGGTAAACTGACCTGCTACGTCTTATCCTCAGAGGTTTTGACAACTGCCATGAATGTAGATATTGAGATTTGTTCCCACTTTACTTGGGGTGCTGTGATTCACTTGCAGTTGACATGTACTGTTTGGTTGATCAATGCATAGCCACACAGTAGTTGAACAGGTTACCCTTGTTACATTTCTGTTTGTCGTGTTATTGAAGCTGATTTCCCCCCCTCCTTTCCGACAAAGTTTCCAGTTCAACAGGTGAATGACTGAGCATGACATACTTTGCAAACTGTCATATAACTGTTCCGTGGTAGAATGTGCTCGGTGAGGCCTCAAATGGGGACAAATAACAACTGCATGCCTTTCTTGAAGAATAACAGCTCTCAAATAAATGTTTATAAAAGTTCAAATTTATTTTCAATAAAAGTATTAAAACACAGCCCAGAACACTACTTTATCTCCTCTGTCACCATGAGAAAACAATCAAAACAATACAACACATTTACAATAATGATCAAATGATGTTATTAATTACAATGAAACACAATCATCACCAAAATAAAGATTTCACTGTAAGAGGATAAAAACAAGCAGGTGGTGGGATCCTGACATTTAGTATCTGAGCCAGTTTAGAGGCTGTGTTGTCTGTAATTTCCCTTCTGCTAGCCAGAATACATGTGCTCTGAAAGTGAAGCATGGACCTAAAAGTAGTTAGGATACAATACATTATCATAATTATTAAGTGTTATAAAGTGTGTGAATATACAAGTGGACAAACAACCTTCCCAAGAGATTAAAGTTATAAGAGAGTAAGATTAAGTTTAAGAGAGTTATTAATGCTGTTTCCAGATAAATCATCATCATTCACATTCATACATACAGTATAAAAAAAGCTCCACTATCTGCGCGCGTGCGCGCACACATGCGCGCGCTCACACACTCTCTCACACACACACACACACACACACACCTACTGTCATCACATTAGTGAGCAACTCTTTGGCGAGGCGCTCCAGCGCAGCCAGCTCAGTTTATTCTCTGTGTAAGGTGGGTAGCGCAGACCGTTGAGTCTCTCCAGAGCCCAGCCGCGCAGCATGACAGCCCGCCGGTGGCTGAACGCCTCAAAGCCCCAGCGCCCGTGGTAACTGCCCCAACCGCTGAACCCTGGCAGGAGTGATCAAACCCAAAAACCCATTCAGAAAAACATGCATACAATGTCAGAGAGGCAAAACGTACAGTACAGGTACCGTACCTTTTGCAGTATCCAGACTTTCTACATAATATGCATCAGGCTACAAATGACTTGTAAGGGCCACTCAGAGGATCTGATGTGATTTCACTCTAGATTTGAATTATTCTGTTGCACTACAGCACAATAGATAAATGTGTTTTCACCCAAAAAAAACTCTACAGTTCAGTCGCAAGACAGTTTATAATTCTATAAGAAAGAAACATCCTTAAACAAAGTGAATACTCATTTAATCCGTGGGCCAATTAGGTTTCCTGAAATAGTCCAACTCACATTTGCGTATGGATGAAGTTGAAAAATTACCACCGTTGACTTTTTTCATGCCTTTTGAAGCTTTTAAAGTTGCAATTTTGGCTGCACCAAGTCAAACTGTGCCACGCCGATATGCCTTTTAATCAGCAGTTAAACTGTGCAGAGTTGTGTTCTCCAGAGTGGGGCACACCGGCCAGCTCCCAGTGCTCTCTTCTAACTGAATCTCTGTGGCCCTCACTTTCATCTGTTTCAGGAGTTGTGTGAAATTACTGCTGTTGGTTTAGCTGTTCATAGTAAAAGCTTTCAAATAAGTAATAAAAATGAATTATTTTACTGTGAAGAAGTTAAAGGAAATGAAACGTGTAAATAACTGAGTTAGTGGAACTTTGTTAGTGGCTATTCACCGCAGGGAGGAAGAGGATTTACAGTCGCTGCTGTGATCGATACTCAAGTGTGTCATCAGTTAAAGAAACACCTTCAACTTTTTTTTACCAGCTTCACGTAAAACATGACAAATTCCTAAGAATGCCCAAATAATAAAATGTTGCAGTTTGTCGCAATGTGTCCTTACTCAACAACTGACAAAACTGAGCAACTTTTCAGGAAGTCTGGGGACTTTCTCCACCGTGACAAACAGGCAGCCTATATTGGTTACTGCTTACTGTATTTGTTTTATTTGTTGTTTTTTTAGCCTCTCGTGGCTTTATTAAACAGGACTTTCATAAATTGAGTGTAAATGGTGAAATCAGTTGAAACAGTGTGTTCAAACAGCTGCTAAATGTTGGCAGGTAAGAGGCACTTTAGACACAGAAGCAGGCAGACTGGTACAGCCATGCTGCCAAAAAACAAACCTACCTACACCTCCAAAGGGCAGGCTTGGCAGGGTCATGTGGAGTATACCGTCATTAGAGCAGAATCCGCCACTGCTGGTATTTTCCAGCACTGTGTTCACTACCTTCAGGAGGGGAAGCACAACCTGATGTTAAATATAAGAGGATACGTTTACAGGTATGATGTGGGAGGTGCAGATCTGTTTTCTTACAGAGGACTCGTCAGAGAAAGCATAGAGGGCCAGTGGCTTCTCTTGGCGGTTGATGAATTCGATGCCTTTCTCCAAAGATTCAACAGTGAGGATGGGCAGAATGGGGCCAAAAATCTCCTCCTGCATGAGTGCATCGTCTTCAGCCACATCCACCATCACCGTGGGAGCTGAGGAGAAACGTCAGAAAACATCAGAGTATGTATTACTGCTAACAGACACTATGTGGATGATGCAGAAACTTCTTCATAAAATGTATGTAAACCTATGTTTTGGATCAGATATAGCTCTCATAGAATATAACCTTGTCCCTTTCCTAATACAAATACAATTCCATCAAATCTAGGTTAATAAACATTAGAATTGTTGTAATACTTAAGTTAAATTAATTATGCTCCATGGCATGCAGTGTCCACCTGATGATGGTTAAAACCCCTGAAATATGTGCTTTGGTTTATGGTTGAATTGTAAGTAAATATTTATTATCACTAATACAACTTATATTGATAAACTATTAATAATAAATTGATGGGGCACCCCAGTAGCTCAGTAGAGTGCACGACCCATGTACAGAGGCCTCGTCCTCGCTGCAGCGGCCCAGGGGTCGAGTCCAACCTGTGGCCGTTCGCTGCATGTCATCCCCCCTCCCTCTCATCCCATTTCCTGTCATCTCTCAAGCTATCCCGTCAATAAAGCCACGGAAAGGACAAAAAATATTCCAAAATAGTACAGAAAAAAATAAAAATAATAATGAATTGACTCGAAAGCAAATATGAGTGCAATTAAGTCAAAGTTTATGCTAATAACTGTGAAAATAGTCACATGGAAATGTAAAATATGCCACAATTTCAGGGTCACTCCAAACAAGCTAAGAGTTGAGCATCAGCAGCAGGTGAAAACAGCGTCAAGAGCAGAAATTTTTTCACATCTGAGGCAATAAAGTTTGTCATGTAAGAGAGAGAAACTTTAAGAGGGAATTCAGAAGGTGCGCGGTTGTATTTTCCTGCTTTGTAAGGATAACAGGGGTGAGAATAGTTCCTTTCTTGACACTGTGAGTTGTTTGCAACGTTTGTATTTATATAATTTTAGTATCCAAGTTTCTTTGAAGAAATCCATGCCAAATGCTTAGCTTGTGACTATCAAAATATTGACCAAAGTATCCATACTGCAGTACTGATCCGTCCATCCCTACTGAGATGGCTGCGGCTATTAGATGGCTGCTAGTAGTAGCCATATTGCTAACGCACCAACAGTAATACCACAGGGAAACGCTAGGAGGGGGGAAAGTTGAAAAGTTGTCTGGTGCCTCTTGAAAAAAAGAGAAGCTAAAACCATTTAGCAATACAACATAACTTTGCTAAATTCAACCCACTCAGGGTGCTCACTTCCTCTGTTCACCAGCAGCTTATGGAGGCGAATATTTGCAGATGTTGGCAAACTTGAGGTAAATATTGGCATGTAAACAATGATACCGAGTCAGCTATATGACTTTATGTATCTTCTCTACTTGTGCTGTTGTATTATATTATAGCATTCACCACTAGAATTGTGCCTTGCAGCTACTGTGGCTGGAGTTCAATTAAAGTAACATCAACTGACTTGAATGCCAGTGTACTGATTTGCCCTCCTCTCCCTTGTCCATGCTACATTTCAACCTGATCTGAGAAAAACGAACATACAGTCTTATTACGGGGCATTTCTCTGAATCTCCTGAGTGGGGCAGATCTTGTAAGGGAACTTCGTAATTGATCTGTAATCTGTTCTCTTTCTGACAGAGGAATCTCGTTCAATTTATCAGCACTGACTGCATCTGAAGCCCACCGATGTACTTGTCCTCCTGGCTGCTCTCTCCTCCCAAAACAACCTTTCCACTGGACCTCCCGAGTAGTTCCATCAGTCGAGTCCAGTGTCGGGGCGACACGATGCGGGAGAAGTCCGGACAGGTCTGAGGGTCCTTGCCGTAGAAATCCTCCAGGATCTTGCGCAGTGCCGGCAGCAGGGCGTCCCGGTTGGCCGGTGAGCACAGCACATAGTCCGGTGCCACGCAGCTCTGGCCAGCGTTAAAAAACTTGGCCCACGCCAAGCGGCGAGCAGCGACTGTGATGTCAATCTTTCCGTAAATGATGCAGGGACACTTGCCACCCAGCTCCAAGGTTACTGGGGTCAAGTGGATTGAGGCCGCCTGCAGGATGCTGCGTGCCACAGTCTGAGAACCTAAAAGACACAGCTGAAGGTCAGTGTCAGAGTGAAGAGGATGATCCTCTGCTGAGCATGAACATGGTTTCTATGTTTTTAACAATCTGGTTGGTAGTAGTCAAGGTGTCTTGCTATGGACCGAAGTGTTGGATGGATGATAAGCTGACAACATCAGCATCTGTGTTTCAAGGTATCACTTATTTAAATCTTATAACATCTTGAAAGATGCATAATACTTTATTAATAGGATGCTGTCTGAAGTTGGTGTCAATTAAGTATGTGAAGATTTAAAGGGTAACTCCACCAATTTTACACATTGCAGTGTGTTTACAAGTGGTGGGGAGTTCTACTGCATGTGTGGAAACAGAAGTATAAAGCATGTAGTGGCTCCAGAGGAGGCTGCATGTCATCTGATAAAGTGCCTCCAGTGATGTCACTCTAAGTTGTATTGTGGGTAGTGTCGGCTCCAGATTTTGAACAGGAAGTAGAATGTATGGAATAAAAAGGTGATATCTCTGTTCTGCTGTATCAATTCTGATAATTTGTTTTTAAACTATATTATGGTCGTGTGACCACTGAGAGGGACAAAATACATATATCTACAACTGAAATATTGTGAAATACTGTGAGCTTTTACCTGTGTACAAGATGTGGTCAAAGCGGTTCTGCAGAAGTGCCTTGGTCTCATCTGCTCCACCATGGACAACTGCATAACAGTCCTGCCACAGACAATAAGTCTCATCTTAGTGTGTGTGTCAGTCACTGTGAGTGTGTGTATAAACAAAAAATTAGGAAAATGACAACTTTTTAAACCCAATGGTTGATTTACCTGAGACAAATATTTGGGGATGAGCTCTGCTATCAGACTGTCCGTGGCAGCGCTGACCTCTGAAGGTTTGATGAGTGCACAGTTTCCTTGTCAGGGATAACAACATCATCCAATCAGTTCAGATGGCAGTGACTGATTGAGGTTAGTTATCTGACCTCACTTTGTCATGAGGGCCACATTTACGAAGAATACTCGTAATAAGGTTTAAACAGCCTGGCTAAATTAAAGCCAAACAGAGTTTAAAGCAACATTATGTAGAATTGGCACTTTGTGTGATTACTTTGTCACAAAAAACGTTCATGAAGTTTAGTTCAGTAATGAATTTATTATAGGTCTTCGGAAAATGTGACCAAATCTGCTGGATCAAAAATATACATACAGTAACTTGAATCAATTTTGTTGATTATAGAAAGTTGTGAGAATGACCCATTTTAATAAGGCTTGTTTGATACACCCATTGGACTCAGCCACAAACACTACAATGGGTAGTCTAAGTCAGTAAGTCTAAGGAGTTCAGCATTGATCTGACAGAACGCATTATTGATTTGAACACATCAGGAAAGTCACTTGGAGCCATTTTAAAGCAGTTACAGGTTCCAAGATCAACTGTGCAAACAACTGTTGGTAAGTATAACGTGCATGGCACAGTTGCGTCACTGCTACGATCAGAAAACACAAACTATCACCTGCTGCTGAGAGAAAACTGGTCAGGGTGGTCAAGAGTCAACCAAAAACCACCAAAAAGCAAGTCTGCAATGAATTAGAAGCTGCTGGAAGACAGGTGTCAGTGTCCACAGTCAAGTGTGTTTTACATCAACATGAGCTGAGAGGCTGCTGTACAAGAGAAGCCCTTGCTCCCAAGCACCTTAAAGCTTGACTGAAGTTTGCTGCTGATTACATGAACAACTCTGTGGTCAGATAAAACAGAAACTGAGTTGTTTGGCCACAATGAGCAGCAATATGTTTGGAGGAGAGAAGGGGAGGCCTTTAACTAAAAAAAAAAACTAAAAAAAAAAACATACCTACTGTCCAGCATGATGCTGGTAGTATTATGCTGTGGGGCTGTTTTGCTGCCAGTGGATCTGGTGCTCTAAAGAAAGTAAATGGAATAATGAAGAAGGAGGATTATCTCCAAATTCTTCAGGAAAACCTAAAATCATCAGCAGAAGATTGAGAACATGTGGACTGTGCTGAAGAAACAGTCCGTGCCAGGAAGCCATCAACTTTAGTTGAATTTCACTGTTTCTGTCAAGAGGAGTTGTTAAAAATTCAGCCAGAGGACTACCAGAAGCTTGTGGATGGCTATCAAAAGCACCTAACTGAGGTGAAAATGGCCAAGAGACATTTAACCAAATATTAGAATTACTGTATGTATATTTTTGATCCAGCAGATTTGGTCACATTTTCAAAATACCTCTAATAAATTCATTACTGAACCAAACTTCATGAATGTTTGGTGTGACAAAGTAGTTTGTGTTCCACTCATTCCATCACAGAAACATGACAGCTGTAGAAATTACTGGAACTCAAGACTGACATGATATACATGTTCTTTACAAGTTGATGTAAACTTTCCCCACAAGTATGTAACGCTGTGATCCTACCCTCTCACTGAAGTTACATAGTGTAGAAACAAGAGACAGAGACACCATTCACCGTTACAACACACTGCACCATCAACATGACTCTGAAGCTGATATTATAAGGTGAAAAGTTACATAATGCTGCTTTAAGTGAATTCTTCTTGCCTCAAATGGAGCTGCTGATTCAGAATCAGAATCAGAAACAGATTTATTGCCAAGAAGGATTTTACACCAACAAGGAATTTGTCTAGGTGAATAAGGTGCATACATTGAAGACAATTCAAAGCTGTTAGCTGTTGTCAGCAGTTATCATACATTCCATGACTTATCATTCATCTTTTAGGTTTGAGAAGACAGCTTGTGAATGCAAGACATGTGAAGACAGATCACAATTCCCTGAATTGATAGTTATTACAGACTGTTTCAGTTGTCGTCAAAATTATTATCGCAGGTTTGGAGCTACATTCACTAAGTAATGGCAGTGAAAGTTATCAGCGCTAAGATGTTAGCACACATGTACCTGTTTAAACAACCAGAATACAAATAACAGCATTATCATTCCATTGTAGTCGTTTCTGTCCACTTGATGAATGCAAGATAGTCACTCTTCTTAGCTCTGTTCGGGACTTCACCATCTCCCTTTACTTTTCCATCAAGTGTCTAGTATTGTTTGTCTGCTTTTTGGTGGCAGGTGGTGTACAAGGGGTTTATTTTAGATTATGAGGGGGAGAAAGGCTTCCTGTTGTGACTGAGCTGAAGGGCACTGCAAAGTTGGTCATTTACTCTCTGTGGGTTTCTTAATAGAGTGTCAGTAACAATGCAGCTTTTGTGTATATTCTTGTTATATGGGTGAGGATGATACCTGCGGCAATGGCTGCAACCAAGGGTATGAGAATGAGTTGCACAGGATAGTTCCACGGCCCGATGATTAACACAACTCCTAATGGTTGCCTCTGTACAAAACAGTCATCTAGCTTTGTGGCCTGGAAATGGACAAATAAATAAAATAAATTACACAGCAATACAAGTGTTTTGTAAATACAATGTAAGCACACATAAGGTCTAAAGGCCCAGACACACCAAACCGACATCAAACTGCGACAAGGGCGACTGACGTGTCGCCTCATGGTGCCCGTGTCTCCACAAAAAAGCTGCACTTGAACACACTGAAAGACTACAGCTGACAGCCAACTAGCTCAAACGCTCTGTATCTGTGTGAGAGGAAATGACTCTCCATACCACGAGGTGGTGGTAGTCTGTATTCATCATTCAAAAAGGGAAACTGGAGGACACTTCAGATCAAGAATATGTCTGATAAAAAGATGCAAACGGCACTGGTGAAGAGGGGGAGGAGAAAAATAGGACAAACTGCACTAAATGGGTCAATTCATGGTATTACAGTTACAGGCTCTGCCCAGGTGTGTCTGAGCCTTTAGCTGAAAATCCCCCAAAAGATAAAAATATTAAACATCTGTAAAAGCAAGTACAGTTGACTCATCATAAGGAGCTATACTCAACCCTTAAATGTTTTTTCTAATATCTATTTTGTACTCTGTTGGCCAGACAAAATACCTTAAAAACATCACTTTGAGGTTTGCTCATAAGACACTTTTCATTATATTGAAAAATAGTCTACAAACTGATTCACTGATTTTGATTAAATAATCATGATAATCAAAGTAAAATCATCGTTGAGTCCTGTAATGTATATAAAATATGTCCAGCATTAATAAATCATTGTCAACCTACCAGGTTTTTGCTGACATACTCGGGCTTCAGCCAGCTGGATAGGTTATCGATGGCGTAGTGCAGTTCATTGATCACTATATCAACCTCGGACAGGACGGCCTCAAATTTTGGCTGATGTGTGAGGACAGCAATAAGAAGGGGAAGTTAGCGTTTACTGAACTGTAGCAGACAAACAAATTGCATATACACTGTGCTCCAAACACCCTGCATGTGTTCATGCAACCTTGTGTGTGTGCTTTTATTGCACCTAAAATGTGCAAATCAGATAATAATCATTGGAAAAAATATTTTATATTTTTTATGTTATGTGTGTGAATCTCCCTCAAATATCAAATATCATAATTGGAGAAACAATCAAATAAATAACAGAATTAGGCTTAATAAAATAAGTGAAATAGTAGGAGGAGTGAAAATAAAACATCATGATGCATTTTAAATAGAGATGTTCCGATACCATTTTTCCTTCCCGATACCTGGGCTTTGGGTATCAGCCGATACCGAGTACCGATCCAATACCAGTGTGTGTTTAAGAGGAAGAAGTAGATTTTTTTTTCTTTTAACAGCTGTTTATACTACTAACCCTGTATGGATGTGATATGATTGCTATCATTGTTGTATAGCCTGGCTCAGGTTAAACCTTGCAGAGAATGATTGCCATACAACATTCTTTTATTATCTATTTTGACAGTCGGTCATAACTGAAAAAGAACAAATAAAGAAATCTAGGAATAGATAATTCCTTTAAAAACTCTTAAAGTGCTGCTACTTTTTAAATAGAACAGTTTAAACCAGTAGGGCAACAGCAACTTAGGTAAATCTTGACAGTGATACTGTGTCCACCCAGTGTGCAGACTCAGCAAAGACATGGGACACACGTCGGAGGTCCAAATGTCAGTAGTAAAGCTGACTGCCTGCACGTCTTTCAGCATACATGAAATGTGTTCCCTCACTGTCTGTTTGGGGAGTTTGGGGAGAGCAGTTTTGTCACACTCGTGCCCCCCTCCAGCCTTGCATACTGGACATGTTGTCGTTTTACTGATGGGGTAATCCAGAGTAAAATATTGCCAAATAGCTGACATGTTGCTATAACACTCACCTGAAATCAACTTCTTCTTCGTCGCTCTAAAAACAGTAGTTGCCAGGGGCAGCACAGCGCAACTTCCTGTGTTGGCTTTTAGAGCAGCGAAGAAGAATTGATTTCCGGTGTGTAACCTTAAGCAGAGCTAACCAAGCTAACTAGGAATTAGCCGATACCGAAACCTGCATTTTAGGCCGTATTGGCAGCATTTCTGATACTGGCATCAGAATTGGAACAACTCCAATTTTAAAAAGGTGCAATTTGTAAGATTTTTTGTTGAAAACCCAAACACACACACACACACACACACACACATCACATCAGAAAAGAATGTGAAAAACAAAAAATGCTGAAAATCAAGTTCACTTTTTCCTTTGTCTCCCAACGTGTGGCAGCCAGTGTGTAATCATGATGGACGTAATCGTGATGGACACAATGTGAGGGTGTATTGTCTCAGTGTGCACAGGCCTTCACTCTGGAGATATGCTGCTCCTATCTGCCTTGAGAATGAATTCAACAGGTAGCCAATTCTTACATACTGCACCTTTAAAGGAAAATGTTAAGCAGCTTTTACTCTCACACACTTCAGTTAGAGGCTTTATAAAGTGTTTAATTTCACCTCCATCAGAGCAGCTACAACCAGTGAGAACAGCTGTGTAAAACAGTTAACATCAGGATGTCAGCCCTTCTGCTTCGTTTCTGTAATTATGTGCTGTCTGTGTTGAAGTAGTGTGTGTGTGTCACATGAGCAGTCTTGTACCTTTGCAAGGTCTTTGTGCAGTGCATCTAAAATCAGCTGCTCGTTATCTTTGACCATGGACATAAGCTTGGTCAGCTGAGTTCGGCGAAACTGCTCTGGCATGGTGGTACCTGCCCTGAACGCTGCACGCAACCTGTCCACAACCTGACTCTGGGTGTCCATGCTTTCACCTGGAACACACACAAACACACACAAACAAGTCTCAGCTTTTTTTAAATATATGATTATCACAAGTCAGTGCTGAACTTTCATTTCAGCACTTAAGTCTGACAGTGTTCCTTACAAACACTTGTGATATATATCAGTTTTATAATTAATTAAATATACTGTTGCATATATTAACTGTGCAGATGTATTATTCCGTTGTAAACATTTCCCCAAGGCAATTAATAGATAACCTGTGGCAGATCTCTTGGCAGCCTCGCAGTGCTGAGGATCTTATGCCGTTGAAGCCTGTGAGCACTGTGACATACAGGATGCTGCATGTTTGTGCAGGCCATTGATGTGACACCCCGTAATCAGAGCAGATAAGCCTGTCCCATGACTCAGCAGAAAGAAAGGATGGCAGAGCCCCGAGTGGAGTCATGTAGGAAAAAATGTTCGCTATTCATATTAATACACAAAAACCAAGCAGGTCTGTGGAAGTTTCCATTGAAAAAGTGAAGTGAAAACAAAGCATACATTCGCAATATTTCGCAACGGAGAGAAAACTTCTTTCAAAAACTGTGTGCGCCGAATTCACCAGAAGTTCATCGTGTTTTATCAGAAGTAATTACGTATTGTTCTCCCGATCCATTTTGTGGAAAAGCAAACGATTGTAAATTGTGAAATTTCCCAATGGAGGTTCGCAAACCGCTGTCAGTGGCCATGCCACTCATCACACCGTAGTGTACTTAAACAACGGGCACGTTTTTAAATATACAGATGAACTGACAAGCATCATTTTTACATACTCTTTTGTAACTTTAACGTTGCTAAATGTGTCCAAAAAACGAGTGAGACCAACAAAACCTCCGTGTCATGTGAAATCCCGATTTTTCAGGGCTCGTCGACTGAGGTTAATCTCACAACTCAGTGCAGTTGATGGGAGTTTTCTACGACCCCTTTTTACGCCGTGGAATTCATCCGGGAACCAGCGTTTGAACAGCAGGAGACGTGTAGCTACATCCAGAAGAGCTGCTGCCGTGCTCAGCCTACCTGTTAGTCTGGGTGTCGTCGGCCCCGCTGCCCCTGTGCCGAAGAAACGCTGAAGACAGACTGCGCTTGTGTTTCCGGGTGTTATCCTTTTTCTTCCTACCGGTTCAGTTTGAGCTGAATGGGAGGGGGCGGTCGAACCTGAAAAACTAGCCCTGAAACTTTTTTTTTTTTTTTTTTACTAGCCCTGAAACTTGTCAGGCGGGACAGACTGGCACGTTACGTATGTGAACAGGTAGTGCAGTTGGCACCAGGCAGCTGCGCCCCCGTCTGACCCACATTACTTCAGTCTGTCTTGATAAGCGCAGGGACACACCTGACACACACCTGACACAAACATATTTTTTCCTTTTGAGTTTACCCTTCAAACCTTTCTTTAGCCACAGTATTTTCCCTTGTCTTCTTCATGAACAAATGCATTGCTCGGCTGCACATCAACAGTGATGTTAGTATGTCTACAGTCTTAATAATCCCACACATAATTGTACTGTGCAATTTTATGTTTTACATTTGAGACACACAGGGTGATTTCCCTCAGTGAGACATGATGGATGCCTCCTCTCTAAGATTGCGACATAATAGCAAAATCTGAACCCACATTAATCACATGATGACATAAATGGTTGGAGTGTGACTAATGGACTAACTGTTCATACAAACAGAAATCCCGGATAAACAGACAGTTAAACAGTTAAATGATCAGTGTAGGAAGTCTTGGTGACAACACACCATCAGATTGGCAGCAATGTTCATATCATGGTACAATGATTTTCAGAAATGATCGCATGAAAAATGTAGCAACGGTTTTATCTGCAGTAGTTTAGGTTGGGCGACACTTCAGTTTAGGAGAATGCTGCAGCGCTGTTTTGCTGTGAAACTTGTGACTTTCCATCAGAATGGGGGGAGGAGATGACTGAACTGAATTTCCATTCTTGGGAGAACTTATCCTTTAAATGTGACTCTTCCTACTGAGCTACTGACAACCAGTTACGTCAAAAAGCATGGATATATAACTATGGTCAGTATGCCTGTCAGTAAACCACACCTGAAAATAAATCAGCATTGATACAAAAACTTTATTCTCACAATATCAAAAATGACAGACCTACAGAGATTTGTAGATTAAAAGGAATTAAGAGAGCAAACAATGGTGAATATAGTGACTCCTGTTGGCCAGTCATTACATTTCCGGTATTTGTTTGTGATGGTGCTAAGCAGCAGCACTGGGTATGTTAAATAGTGACACACATGACAGATGAAGGTTAAAACAGAAACATAAGAGCAAAGAGGGCTGGGGAAACAGGTCATTTCGCATTTAATAATGGCAGCAACAATTATACAAAAATCAAAAACAAAGACAACGTATGCGTTGAAGGAATTCCTTAAATGACGAGCTTGTGAAAATTCCTCATCTGCATATTACTGGAAAAAAAAAGATTTAACTCCTTCCAATACTTCTAAAACTAAATGACAATGTTTGTCATGAAAAACATACTACAAGAGCGGTGGAGGTAAAGTCGGAGAGTGACAGTGTCGTATCTACAGAGAATGAGAAAGGAGAACAGACTGAAATGGAAGGAGGCTGAGGGGAGAAAGAAAATGGCCATCTTCTACAGCCAAGGAGAAGTGACAACAGTCATGTGCCCAGTATCCACCTCGCCCCCTACACCTTTCACAGCGACTGCTCTGTCAGGCTTGGGCAGTGTGGCAAAAATCCAGCTCATCAGGCTGAAGCTGTAAGAAGCTTCGCAGGGTTTGGCAGGTTTTCTGTCTAACTGCTCTGAGTTCAGTCTGACAGAACTGTCCAGCAGCAGGATGGAGGGTGGCTTGTGAGAGATGGAACTGGAGATTTTGACACATTATGGCTGCCCGCTCAAAGACTTCACAGGAAATAGTCGGCTACTGGCTTCTTGGAGGGGATACCTCTGGTCTCTTGTGGTGCTGCCTCAAATATGATAAACTCCCGCTGTAGATGCTCATCCAGCTCCAAGATGGCCGCCACATTGCCACATCTGATTGTCCGGAAAGAGAAAAAGAAATGGTTAGGACATTCAGAAAACTTTAAAGATCAAAGCATGGCTGTTTTCTAGATCAGGGGCCTCAGTACAAACTTCCCCAAGTCTGAAATCCTAACCTAATCAAGTTTGGGATGACATGCAGGATTTTTAGTTTAGTGCCGCTTTTCCACCATAATAGCAGGTTACACAGGTTTGTTTTAGCAAGTACACCTGCTAAAAATGGCATATTGACCCAATTACCACTTCCCGCAGGCAAGACTGTGATTTTTATCTGAAACGTTAAGTTGTGCGTCACTGATATCACGTCACGAATGCACCTGAAACCGTTGTAACGGAAGAGAAAACAACAATAGACCCATTGTGAAAGACGCGTCTGTTAAACGGTGGGCAAATTCTTTTGAGCATCACAACCCCCGTGAAATGACTCGTGTCACTATCATAATTTGAGCCATTCGGTCCAATAACATTTGGAAAGTCTAGAAGAACCACACGATTAAATTATTTTATCCCCATTCAAGTTAGCCACCACTGAGCAGCTTTCATAGGAACGAACAGGGCTCCACCTCCAACACTGTGTCCAGTAATAAAACATCCTTAAACAGACCACAGACCAAATTCCTTCCTTATTTAAGCACCACCAGAGGATGCTGAGAAAGCAGAATCACTTCACGCAGAGGAATTTAGCGTGTTCAGCCGGGTCTTTAGATCAAAGAATATACACATTCCCATTGCACACAAAAGCCCGATCTTTGAGGGTTAAAGTGGGATTTTGACCTGTGGAAAAAGGGTATAACAAAAACATACCCAACAAGGCCATCTAAAAAGTTGTTTATTAACGTAATCTTTGCTTTTTGCTTCTTTGCTTACCCCAAGAAGAAACCTAAAGGACACCTCACATCTAATTTTGAAGTGATCATCTTTTGATGTGGGGTTGTATGAGGTACTTATCCCTAGTCAGTGTATTATGTGCAGTAGATGACCGACAGCTCTCCCCCTGTGTGGAGAAGCAGTGCGTAGTACTGACAGGGAAGCAGAGCATTGTACCGCTAAACAGCACTGATAGCAGGATGTACTTAGCCACCTAAAAGAAGGCACACGTAAAAAAAGAAATACGTAGAAATACAGATCTTTATGGTTAGGAGAATGTAGTCCCAAAGGAGAGGACTGTCTGACAAAAATGTTAAGCGCCAAAAATGTTCAAAATATAGCGTACACTTAAACAGATGTATATATTCTTAGGTGTGTCTTCTTTTAGGTGGCTAAAATACATCTTGTTGTTGGTGCTGTTTAGCAGTACAATGCTCTGCTTCCCTGTTGGTGCTACGTGCCGCTAATGTTTTGTTACCGTCACTGTCAGTGTCCCAAAAGTGGTGCGCCTAAGTGGTATAATGGCGTCGTGGCCTTTGCTGCGGTTTCAGAATCAGCCACGGTCCAAGCAGGACTAGAGTATGCAACAAGGTGACCAGTAATTTGAGGTCCCCATAAGACATTCTTGCCATTGATATTATGTCCAGTCAAACAGGGTCTATGAGTTTTACTTTATCTACCCACCTGTAGCAGTAGTTGGGTGCTGACCACACAGTGAGAACTGTCTCATTGAAGTGCCACTTGTAGCCCTCCATGACCAGTTGGTGTGCTCGACAGATCATGTGGATGTCGTTGGCAGCGTTGAACTGGGCTACGACGTCGCTCCCAAACAAGTAGCCAGCACCTCTAGGACTCACTCCCCAACCTGTGGTGTCTATGGGAGGAAAGATGAGTCAGGTGAAAAGCTGCCATGGCATCAATGTTTGAGAGAGACAATTGTAAACTTTAAACACTATTATTGTCTATCCAAATAAAATCCTACCACTACTGCCAGTTTTCCTTTTATCTTGCTAAATACCATTTATTTAAACATTCATAAGCATACAGACTAATGCAATGTTTAAATGACTTGACAGGACGCCTGTATACCTTCAGGATCTGACCACAGAAGGTCACACATTGGCCCATCATGGGGCACTTCCTGTTTTCTGTCAATGGTCCGGATCTGGTCCAGTGTTTGGATTGATGGAGACAAGCCACCATGCACACAGAAGATCTGAAAGACAGAGAGAGGAATGCATCTGATACATCTCACATGATGTCATATCATAAACTGAGAAGTCACTCAACCGGCTAAACTGTCAAGCCTCAGGGGATTTTTACTGCATGAAGTTTCATTGTCATTGACATTGAAAGGAAATACTGGACAATGTATCTCACCTTTCCATCAATGATAGCAGAGAGGGACAAGTAGTCGAATATCTCAGTGCAGTATCTCCAGACGGTGACTGAGCCATACTTGCGTAAGCACTCGTCGTAGAAGCCGTAGACCTGGGTGATTTGCCGGGACTCATGGTTTCCCCGAATCAAGGTTATCCTGTCTGGATAACGCACCTAAGGAGAACCGCAGACGTAAACACGGGATCAGGGATTTCATAAACCCAAGAAAAAAGAATATTAAGTTGACAGCGCAGCAAAAACAATGTGAGAATCTAATTACAAAACCTGCAGTACAGGTAAAGAGATCTGATCTCTTTTCAAAGTGCAACACTTCCACCTCTGAGAAAAAAGGATAAACCATGTGTACCTTGAGAGCTAGCAGCAGGAGGAAGGTCTCCACACTGTAGAAGCCTCTGTCCACAAAGTCACCCATGAAGAGATAATTTGTCTCTGGGACATCGCCACCAACCTGTCATGTGGAAAGATTAAAACAAGTTGTTTAATAGTGGTATACTGGGATTTTTATGCAAATACATCAACATTACAAACAATGTCCCTAAGATTTTCAGTCAGATAGGACCTGAAACAGGCACAACGACTAGGTGCCATGACCTGCAAGCTCCAGAGTGAAACAAAAACGTATCCTCACCTAATTCCAAATTGTCAAAGAGATGTGGGTACACACACGACAAAAAAATCCCAAAGACTTCTGAACCAAAAAGAACAACATCGCCACTTCGATTTGATTAAGGCTCAGCAGAAATGCAGCAAACAGGGTAAACAATTCCACTGACATATTTAACGGTCTATCAAAATTCAACAGTGCAACTGCAGTTAGCATGTCTGCATTACAGTGGGAGTATAATCACTTTTTGGACCTGTATGTGCATTTCACGGCAGTGCCGATGGTAACCAGACATCATAATACCCTCTGCAGTGAACTCAAGGACAACATTTTAAAGCAACATTATGAAACTATTCTACCTTCAGATAACAGCTTCAAATCCATACAGGAAACAACAACAACCTGCAAGCTAGCAACATACATGCTGAAAAAGGCAAGTTACTCTTAACACTAGCTTGGTCGCTAACAGTATGAACCTTAACAAGCTTACAGCTGTGACCTTTTCTTTTGTGAAGATGTATGTTTTTTATTGCAAAGCTCGCCTCCCCACTGCAAAACCAATTGACCCTGACACTTGCAGGGGGAACCCTCATTGCATCCTGGCTTTAGCTCCATCCAAGACAATTGTGATTGGTTTGAAGAAATAAAAACAAGCCAGAACATTTTTTTCCTTAAAGCACAATGACATTTGGTGGAGCCAGCCCTTTCTATGTTGCTGACACAGCGCTATGGAGATAGGTCTGGCTATGCCATATTACCAAAAAAAAAAAAAAACAGAGGCAAGAGTAAATCTCAATCTGACTTTTAGTCTTTGGCTTCAGCTTTGGGGAAAATATAAAGCTGCAGACGGATGCCAAGCTTGGCCTTCCTGCTGTTGGACTAATAAGTAATATTAGCTGGCTTGCTGTGACTTCTGTTGTTGCACTTGCTTGATGTTTGGCTGTGTAAGCAAAGTTGTTTATTTTCTAGTTTTTATCATAAGAAATGTATTTTAATCAAGACAAATGCACGTGCATAACCCTTTAACTTTACGACAGTGGTATATAGGTGAATTGCAATCTGAAACTGTAGGGGCGCAATACTGCACAAAATGCTACTTCCTGCAAGCCTTCCAATATTGCTTTAATCACAATTATCATGATAGATAATGCTTGAAAAGTAGGAACAAAACACACACAGAAATATCCTTTAGGACTTGTGTTCAGCAATGTAGAATCAGAATATTACGCTCGTGTCCAGCACCACCAATCAACTTCAAAATACAACACACCCGACAAATAAAAATGCAACAACTCGGTCTATAATGAGCAATGTGTAAGAAAAGATTGAAACTTACTCTAAACAGCTCTTTCAAGTCATAGAACTGACCGTGTATATCTCCACACACCTATGAGAAAAGAGAAAGACAAGACATTATTATCATAGGCCACAGACTGACCAATATATCAGTAGGGCTCTAATAGAAAATGTTACTTACTGTGACAGGAGAGTCTACTCTCTGAACGTTGCTTTCTTCAACCAGAATCTCTCTGAAAATACACACAACATAAATTTAATTATGCTTCATGTTCATGTCAGATTTTCTGTTGATGTGTTCAAAAGATTAGCAGCTGGTCAGACAGGAAATCTAGTTTGTAACTACTTTCAGTTACAGAGCAATGCCCCCTATTGTACAGTGGTGTTGAACAGAGGGAGAATGTATCTGTATGCCACCAAGCTGAGGACATAGTTTTTATTTCTGGTGTCTCTTCCGTTTCAATCCAGTACACACAAGAGGGACACCCGTAATGGCTGATATTACAACAGCCTATTGACTATTTGTAATGTAGGTTAACGCCTACATAATGAAGTCAATTTTGAGGTTTCTGTGCATCTTTAGACTAATACAAACCATTAAAGCATATGGATATATCATTTATCAGTAAGCATCATCCCATTTAAGTGACTTGATTAACACTGCCTACCAATAATCAGTTCTCAACCTATATTTCCTAAATACTGCAACAGCCAAGAGTTCACAATTCAAGTACATGATCAAAATCTATAAACAGTTATTTATTCTTTGCCTCTGTATTAAAAGATGATGGTCAGCAGCATAGCTTTTGTCTCTAGTATTTTGTATAAACACGTATCTTGTAAAATACACTGAATGTTGTCAACTTCCTGTTTGTAATAGAGCTGCAATGATTAGCCAATAAATCGATTAGCTGAAAGAAAATTAGTTGCCAGCTGTTTTAAAATGTAGTCATTTTTCAAGCAAAAATGTCAAACATTTTCTGATTCCGTCTTATTAAATTGGAGGATTTTTATGTTGTTCTTTGTAATTTTTGATAATTAATTAGTCTTTTAGTTTTGGAGCGTTGGTTGGACAAAAGAAGCAATTTCAAGATGTTACTTTGGCCTCTCAGACATTTTGATGAGGTTTTTTTAAAAATTTTTTTACATTATATAGACTAGATTATTAATTGTGGGAAACCAACAGATTAATCTATAATGAAAATAAGTAATTGTCACCCAAATGTTGACAACTTAAAGGGGTATTAAAACAAGCTATAAAAGATATAGTTGTTATAGTGAGCTAATTAGCTAAGTACAGTGCTGGTTCCCAATATTATATTACACACTTATCCTAAGAACGCCATCCATTTCACCTTATAATATCAGCTTCAGAGTCATGTTGATGGTGCAGTGTGTTGTAACAGGGTGAATGGTGTCTCTGTCTCTTGTTTCTGCTCTATGTAACTTCAGTGAGAGGGTAGGATCACAGCGTTACATACTTATTTACTTCAACATACAAGTTTTCAACACATCACATTGTTCTGATGTCATGAGTTTAGTTTGTAGTTAGCACCCACGCTACGTCTGATAAACTGTTACACGCCTGGGATTTGTATTTACCACAGTGGTGTTGCACCCAAACTGTGGGGAGCTGTGACATGGTGTGGTATGGCAGTGACATACCAAAGTTACAGCCATGATATACCGTTACAGCTGATAATTAATAATTATGTTCAAGATTTGAATGTAGTATGCAAGTAGGACACGACTTACTTATTCGAAATCTTTGCATCAATTTGTGTCGAGTGTGGCCCCTGCTACCCAGGTCACTTGATACATGGCATTAATCAAAAAGTCTGCTGAATCCTGTATATATTCAACATCACCAACATCTGTTCACTGTGTCTGTACAAGTTGATCCATTACCTGGCTTTGGCACACAGTGCTTTCACTTCATTTTCCTTAATGAGCTCACAGCGTCTGAGCTGCTCTATCTGTCGGTCCAGGTCACTGATGTCCCCCATTGTGACACACATAGGGAGAGCTGCTCACACACTATGGTCACACACTCCTCTTCTGTCACACCGGGCACACTGAAATAACAGACTCTCTTTCCCAGGCAATGGAGCGGACAGTCACAACGACCCCCTTCCTCGGATTTAGACTGGGCCCTTCAACACTTCAGGCTCTTGGTATGTGGATGTGCAGAATAAGGAACTGTGGGGGAAATGCGTTGACGCAATTAAACAACAAACCTGAATTAAAGCGAAACAACATTCACGTATCCAGACAAACATGTTCAACGTTTGTTGCTTGATAACTTGGGCCTATTTCCTCAAACTGCTTCGTAACTAAGAGATAACGAGAATCTAATAAAAACATTGAAACACTCACATCATATTACTTTTTTATATGCTCAGAGTACAGATGAAAAATGTAGCAAGCATTATTTATTCGTCAAGGAATTTAAGGGCCTATGGGCGTAGCTAAACAGTAAGCTAACATTAGCACGTTAGCTTACATCACTGCTAACGACGTCAGCGAGCAACTGATTCTTTGATAACTTAGCCGACCATTTTGTTTGGGATTCTTTTCCTGAAGGTTTACGCTAATGTCTGCCAACTGGAATCGAACAGATGCACATGCCTATTGTAATGATTGTCTGAAGAAACGTATTTAGGTTAGCTGGCGAAAAGCTGTATGTTAGCTGGCTAACTACGGCTGTCGGGGCACCAACACTGGTTAGCGCTTCTAGGCTAACTTCGTGAGCAAGCTAGCTAATGCTAGCAAGTCGCTATCGAACCGATTCACATAACGCCGCTGATTCGACGAAACGTACGTTAGATTAATTACCGTCAAGTGGGTAACAGCAGAAGCTTGAGAGACAAGTAGCACTATGTTTCATTCCGTGGATTGTGTGGTCTTCCACCGTCCACCGGCTCCTCGTCTTCCCCCGGTATCGTCTTTGCCGGTTCACTCCTGCCGTGCTCATGAACGCTAACGACTTGCCTGGAACTTCCGGTTTAGGGAACGCGCATTGGAGTGCGCTGAGAGGAGGCGTCCTGCAGCCACAGTGTAGCGCTCCACTTGTTCAGTGTGAGCAAAAGTTAGATGTTCATTAAATGTGAAGAAAGGACGGACGCTAGAAAGTTCGAAAATAAATGATATGAAAGTAAAAATGAAAACTGAAGTCACCATCCAGTCAAAAATAGCATCTTGCTATCTTTCGACCTTCACTGTGTGAGTTTACATACACATATACATTTCCAGGAAACTTCCAGCTGGTTTCTGCTAAACTCTGCTGATCATGACATTTTAATTTCTAGTTTGTGTCTAACTTCCCCTCAGCAGGACACTGAGCGGAGGTGAGTCTGTGCAGCTTCATTTCCATCTGGTTTCTACTTCTGTCATTTTTTAAAATACATATTGGCCACCATAAACTGTTAATTACTGTTAAATACATCTTCATAATCAAGAATTTCTCATTTTAAAGGTTTCATTCCTTAAATGGCCTAATGATATTGTGTCTCGTTTACCACTCAAGTTCAATGCCACTCTTTATATTTTGTGACAACAATATATTAGCGAATAAATTAATAACTGGGAAAAAGTTAGTATTTATAATTAGGGCCATCGATAGTCTTGCTTGTGCCTGGAACAAGATAATCTACCCTGCATATTATCTTTAGGGTTAGAGGGGTCTTTTGGCCTCTCTCATGACAAATGACCTGGTGTTCCAGCCCCGGTCAGCAGCCCTGTTTATTGTTTGATTTAAGAATCTGCATATAATAACTGCGCCTGTATGTCTGACAGAGAGAGAGAAATTCCTCAAACTCAAATGTTAAATTGTAGCTGTACAATGACATTATTTAACAAACTGTGGCTCAACTATCAATTTATTAGATTGTATGTAGTTGATCACTCAATTAGTCAATAAACAGAAAATGACTCAGCAATTCTGATGGTTGATTTATCACTTATTTTCCTACTAGAAAGAAGTACGGCTCTGGGTTCAGACCCTAAATTGTTGGTCGAACAAAACAAGCGATATGAAGTCGTCACCTTGGGCTTTATAAAACTGTAATGGGCATATTTCACCATTTTGTTCCCTTTTTACGATTCAAATAATGAGTCCAGTAATTGAGAAAATAATCATAAGATTAATCGTTAATAAAAAGTCATTAGTAGCAGCTCTTACGCCCTCAAATGTTTTTGAATGAAACAAACCTAAGATATAGTAATTCAAAGGTGGCAGGTAGATATGTTGTGTTGTGGTGACTCATTAACAGATGGTCCTGCATGATCAAGAATCCTTTGTCCAATAATAATCACAGTACAATCATAGCATCCCACGGGCAAAACTTTATCACACAGAACACATTTTAGAAATGCACTGCATAATTTATTTATAGTTTTATTTTACATGACAGTTACCCACATTAATGCTTTCTGTAACCAAATCTAAAACCTTTGGAGATTAATGCATTTTGATGAAACAAGCACAAGCAACACAATCAGTAAGTTCAAGATCAAGATCAAGATTCATTTATTTGTCCTGAGGGAGATCTGTCTTGGACAAAAAATTGTAGAAGTTGTGGCAAAATTATGAATATTCAACAGTAGCAGCATAATAATCAAATGTTGACAGTAACATTCAGTAGGAATGTGCACATTGGTTTGTGTGTGTGACATGTTTAAGAAAAAACAGGGGTTGCTTTAAGATAGCAGGAAAACGGATTTTTGGAGCAAAAAATCAGAATTTGAGCAAAACAAAAACTTCCAAGAGTGCACAACACAGATTACATGTCCTGGTGATGTTAGCAATGGTGACAGGCATACCATAAAATGTTGCCTTTGTCTTTTGTTGTGACACCCTTTCATTAATTTCATATAAATTCAAAAATATTCTTAATATTCTAAATATTGTCCCGTTTCCCAGATTGTTACTATATATAAAATCAAACACGTAAATCCACATAAAAAAGACCATTGCTATCTTAAGTAGAAACTTAGATTAAAAGGCATTTTTCCTCACTTCATCAGGGCCAGTTTTAAGAGCACCAGTTAATGAGAAGCAAAACAAAAGCAACAATATAGTTCATTAGTTGGTCAAGCAATAGCTTTTTTCAACCTGGCTCTCAGAACACAGAAGAAACCATAAAACAATTGAATCTATTGGGGGCGCTTAAATCTTCTGGATGTGATTTGTCTAAGTAGAGTCAAAGAAATAACTATTACTATTTCTTTATCTGTGTTAAGTCAAACAAAAATGTTAAAATGTTGGTGCAACAGGCAGTACTCAATGGTTGGACTCCTCAGTTGTGTGCCAATATTGGGGACACGACATTATAATGTAACAATGGCAAAACAAAAATGAAGTATCTCACACTGTGAGTGGTAAATATGAATAAAAATGTCTAATTAACCTCACACAACTTGTGTTGTCACCTAAGGTTCTTACTTTCTGTCATTTTATTGTACCATTTTACGTTGATGAGATGATGACTGAATTATCATTTTTGAGCTAACTTATCCTTCAACACTTTCCATTCTTAAGACTTCATTAACATAAAAAAGATAATGAGTGAGTGTAGTCAGTTTTTTGGTCAAGTCAGACTCAACATTTACTGTCTATTAACAACAGCTCTTCAAACTATATGACCAGGCAAAGATACAGCAGGTGTTATTTTTGACAATGAGATGCTCTACACTGTCCCATCATTTAGAAACAATTCATGTCAATAAACTAAACTCTGCTAAAATAAACTGTCAATGTAATGAAAAAAACTAATATTTTGATAACGTCACATGCTTTGTTTCTTGGAGATGTGTGTTGTTCATACTGCATTACTTCATTCTGCTAACCTACAGACACCATCGGCGTAAACTGCACATTTCCTGACATTTCACTTCTTCACAAAAGTTTTTCACTACAGAACCATGGAAAGGTGCTTCTCGTGAAGCAGCTAAAAGACACAGTGGTATTTTTCATCAAGCAGAGTGCAACACTGATATTGCTCTGCAAAACAAGCTATTGTTTCTGCACTTACATGACAGCATACTCTACTTCTCCACAGGCAGCAGGCTGTTAAAGCAGTTTGTGCAAACAACATAAACCCAAAAATGAAGTGAGGGAAGCTATAACCATGCCCTCCTGGTTGAAACCACTCGTATCGTGGCATCACAGGCTGTTATCATAATGCTCACAGCATAGTCCTGCATATGTATCCCAAAAAGCAGTGGAAGGTGGTGAAAAGGTAGGTAAGAGAAGGCTAAGTGGTGGTAAAGCTTCATTCAGTAAAGTATGTAGAGTCAGTATTTTTATGTAGGAGTATAGTCTGCTTTTGTCAGTTGGTCTCATTTTGGTTTTAAAAAAACATCCCTCAAATGGAACACACCCACGTCTTGCTTATTCATCCCGCCGGTCAGTGTGTGGGCTGGGTCAAAGGGAGCAGAAGTATCTGTGCACAGGGAAAGCAGCGAGTCCAGCCAGAGCTATGCCCAGACTGTCTCCTACACTGGCAGCAGCCATGGCAAACTCCCTCTGTCTGTCTTCAGTCTGTGGGCGAGAAGACAGGCGTCATTTCATGTAGAATGATGATGATGAAGGCAATGAATGAGTATACAAGGTGACTATTCTGCTTTATGTTAATATTTATTATATTATATTATATATTTGTTATATTTATGTTATTATTTTTTTAAAATTAGTATCATCTTTTAATATAATAGACTCAACCCACTACGGCCTAAATAATAAAACATTTGATCCATTGACAGAAACTGCACATAAAGCATAAGATGAAAGAACAATTAGTAATCAAGGTCAGTCCCTAATAAATGCCCTGAAAAAAACTGCCCATTCTCACTCCAAAGGTGTACTACAGCAGCCTGGCCAGTGGCCCTAGGCTTCTAACTATGGCTCTATTGTTACTCCTCAAGAATCTGTTCTGGAGGCGCCCCTGTAGTGTAGTTGTAAAAAGAGCCCGAGAAGTCAGAATCCGGGTTGGTGGGGGTTCAGGATGGTTGGATGGGTAATACACAGGATTTGTCCCCAGCTGAACAGGGTTCTGACAAAGTGTCAACGTTAAAGTGAGGTAACTTACCTGATGGTATTGAACACGTGTAATGAAGTCAAAGCATGATCTTTTCATGCCTAAACCTAACCAAAGCACTTCACAACATTCATAACTTATCGAAAATCATAATATGTTAAATGTTTGTCAGCAGCAAGCTTTACTTTCAAAGTCTGACCAGATGTTGCAATTACGTTATTATTGCTAACTTGACAAACTGACACTAGAGGTGTAGATACAGTTGTGAGTGAGATTATGTTTGTAAAAACATTTTAGTCCTAACACAATGTACATTTCCACTAATGTTTTTAGTGTAACAAAATAGGCAGAGAGGCGAATTCCCTCCTCTTCCACTGGACCACCATGGGACCTTACTTCAGAACAAATACTTATGGCTATTTGACAAATAATTTTATGATTCTGTTTGAATTGTGTCATAAATCGCACACGTTTGTGAATTTAAACTCGAGAAAGTTGCAGTCTGTCATAAAACTAACTGAGTATAGGAAAAGTACAGTACATAATTATAAAGACTACAACAGTCTTGTTAGTGACGTCGTGTCGTTGAATGCTCAGCAAAACGCATTGTAGAGCTGCTCCTGTATATTAGCAGCTCACAGAACTGACCAACTCTCCTTTCACATAACTGCAGTTGTCAATATGAGCAGACTTATTGGGATTTTCATCTTTTTTTAATACCTGCTGTGACGGCCATGTTGATGTTAAAAATTATCTTGTCAAAATTATCTTTTCACAAACATCATGTGTGAACAATTCAAACGGGATCAAAATGTATTTGTCTCTCACCATAGACTACTTGAAGCAGTTAGAAAAAATACAAAACTGTTTTTGTAAAAAAAAATGCCTGAGAGCAACAGCATGGTGCATTTGACACCACCCTGTAGATGCAGTAACTGTTGTAAAAATGTATATTATATATATTGTGTCATGGCAACAGGTTCACACTGAAGTAACTCCACCAATTTTCCACATTACAGTGCGTTTACAGGTGCTGGGGAGTACTACCGCACATGTGATGTATCACCTTTTATATTCCACACATTCTTCTTTTTTGTTCAAAACCTGGTGCCTACATTACCCACAACACAATGTACCCACTGGGTGACATCACTGGAGGCAGTTTACCAGATTCCATGCAGTTTCCTCTGGATCCACAAAAGACTTTATAGTACTTTTATAACAAGCAACTGATGGAAAGTTGACCTGACCTCCTTGCTGATGAAGTAGAAGGTGTTGACATAAGCAGCTCCACCTAGCAGACCCTCATAGAGGACAATAGTAAACACCAGCCAGGCATTGGGCAGGAACTGATAACGCACTGCGAACAGGAGCAGCACTGCATTCACCACCTGTGGAGGGCAGAGAGGAGGGGAGAGGGAGAACAGAGAGCCTGGCAATCAGCACGTCCACACAAGACACAAACTTTCAATTGTATCTGTACTGCTGTCTGTGGTTTCCATCACTATACCTTTGTTTTGATGATAAGGGGGCAATATTCTGGTTTAAACTGGTACAGAGCTGACATTTACCACTGGGTGTACATCACTTCACAATATTGATTTGATAACTGTTCTGACTTTTTTATTGACAGCTTGGGTTGCACAGTTGGCGATGAGGATAGGTCAGTGTGGTTCTTAGAAACAAAATTTACAAAATCGACAAAATTAAAACTGGAATGGCACTTAGTAGAGCGCACACCTTTGCCGAGGCCCAACAATCTCCTTTTTGTAGTCACTCACAGATACCAGCCAAGATTCAAGATGAAATGAAATAATGACATTGTTGAAAAACACCCAATCTCACAATGTTAAAGAAATTGAGAAAACATTCCCAGATCTGTCCCTTTAACTGGATCTGCACCAAAGGTTAATGAGGTCTATTCTGGGAAGTTTGGTGGAAATCTGTTCAGTAGTTTTTGTATAATCCTGCTGACAAACAAACCAACCAACAAACTGATTTCAAGGTCACGATTCAATTTGATTTTCTATATAAAACAAATTTTCAGCGCTGACAGCTATGCCATTGTTGGACTATCACATCTAAAATTGTAAAGATCAATGGATCATTGGTTTTATGTCCTGACAACTGTCATTTAGATTTCAAACTCTTATTTCAAAAGATAGGGGCATTTTACAACAGCAGTTTGATTTTATCCTGGTGGCTTTTTACCAGTTAGGGTTAGACCAGTTCAAATAATATTCACCTGAAATAAAGATTGCAGAGTTTAACAACAAATACCAGCCTTCAGTGATTCAACAACAAACAAAAGATGGAAATTCAGTTTTGTTTTGCTGTTTGTTGTTTGTTGTAAGTTTGGGTTCTCAAATCTATCCCAAGTAAACCACTTCTCCAAACAAATCAATAAAAGATCTTTGCAACTGAAACGTCAGTTGATTGTCTGTGTTACACGAAGGAGAAGTGTTTGGATGTGCAGCTGTAGGGTACCAGTAAGCTAGCTGTGCCTAAATTATAGTCAAGCAACACATATAATGTACATTTACCCAATAACCTGTAGATAATTACTGCACCTACTAAGCTGTTAACTTTGACCTTATCTAGTTGCCACATGCCGAACAAAAATTAATATCCAACTAAAAATGTTGGTGTTTAACTTTTTGTAAATATGTTCTGCTGATTTTTACTTTATACTCAACCGTTTCTCACCTGCAGCGAAGAGAGAGCCCACAGTTTCCTGATCTTCACACAGCACAGGGAGGATCGAGACACCAACACACCAACCTGGTACAGCGTCTGGTACCTGAGCGCACACACACAATTAACAACCAAATTCAAGTCTACGCCCTTGATCATTTAAATAAATTGTTCCTTCAGTATAACATTCTAGTGAAGTTAACTGACCAGCGATACTGCTCTGCATGGGACAGGAAAAAGTTGGGGAAATACAGAAGTTCCATCTGGAAAAGAAAAAATCTACATTATTATCAAAATTATCACAATTATATCTCTCAGTGTGTTACATTGGATCTCATACCTACCTACACCAGAGGGAAGCTGGATTTGACTTAACACCATGTAGTGATATGAATGTGAGGCCAGATGGCACCAGAGAACTTACCATGCCCTGATTGATGAAGTACTCAGCAAAGTACACCAGTCCCAGGGGAAACACAAACCCCAGCAAGCCCTGCACACAGCATCAACAGTGTAACCAGACACATACTGAAACACTCAAGTCTGAGGTAAAGAGAAAAGTACCTTCTAGTACTTACTTTGATGATGTGCAGCTTCTCTGTGAAGGTGAGAGGTCCAAGGGGCCTTTCCTCTGTAACACACAGGAAGAGAACATGGCCTGTTGTGTTATTCAACAACAAACAGCACAACTTTAAAATGATACTTTATTCAAATCAACAGAGTGCTGCAGTGGGATAGGAATTCAACTTTTAATCTGTCTGTGCATCTTATGACAAATGGAGTGCTTTATTGTGGAGAAGCAGTAAAGTCACAGTAACTCTGCAGTAGCTCTGCAGGTCCAGTCACTCCACCAACCATTCATTGTCCTTAACAGCTTATCCTATGCAGTTCATCACAGGGCTGACATATAGGGGCATTCATGTGGAACCACCCACTCAAACACTGTTGTCAAGTACAACCCCTCATGCCAATGGCACTCCCCGATGGCGGTGGTCCCCTAGTAGGACAGTGCACCCTGCCACACCACAAAAACTGCACAGGAAGAGCTCGAGGGACATGACAAAGAGCTCAAGGTGTCGACCGGGCGTTCAAAGTCCCCAGACCCCAAACCAATCCGACATCTGTGCGACATGGAGGCCCCCCCTAAACCCACAGGACACCTTCAGAGGTCTTATGACCATGCCTCAACAGGTCAGAACTGTTTTGGCTGCACAAGAGAAACCAGCACAATATTCAGGAGGTGGTTTTAAGGTTGTGGCTGATCGATGTAGATAAATTCACACTCAAAGGTAAAAAGGTCAAATCCAATACTGTCTCCTCAAGAGATGCATTCTTTTCACCAGCACCACATCTAGAGAAAGCTGGGTACACATTACATTTGACCATCTCATTTTTGGGTGGATATGTTAGATATGTTGCCCACAATGACCGTATCACGATACAGCGATTCCTCAATAATTAATACATTGCAAGACAATCATCACGATATCCATCCAACTGAACCCCTTAAATGGCAAAGTGCAGGAATTTGTATTTTTTTACCACACTATGATGTCAGCTTCACAGAATTCCACATGAACTGAGATGAAACAATGGATAAAAAGTGCATAAAGCAGTGATGGTTTTCAATATAGCGAGTCCCACAGGACCTTCAGGTGGTCACATGAGGGGGTCACAGGGAAATTCGGTGGGTCCCCAATAAAAGCTGTGGTTTCTGACAAATTGTAGTGTTAAACTTGTGTCTGGTGTTTTATGGTTACAATAATAGTTATATTCATGTATGTTGAAAATGTATCTGAAAATGAACCACATAAAAAACAAATGAAATCCCAAATCTGAACACAAAACACTGGTTATGGCTATAAGGCTATAAGGCTATGGCCGCCCTCTGAAAGTCGATGAGCTGTCAGTCGAAGACTGATTTTGTCAGAGTAAGTGGGTAAAGTTGATTTGTATAGCATCTTTCACAGATGTAAAATCACTATGTGCTTCACAATAATAAAAAACTCAAGTAAAAGCAATATATGGGAGAAAAACAGCAATGACAAACAGCACAAGGTTGAGTGGTTAAAATAACAGCAACAATAGAACGGATGAGGGCAGAGACACATAAACCAACAAGGAAGTAAAACCAGATAAGAGAAAAAATAAGAGGAACAGGTATTCTTACTAAAAGCCTGTCTAAATAAAAACCTTTTCAGCTGCTTCATGAAACTGTCACAGGAAAAGGTAAAACATACTGATGTAGGCTGATAAAGAAGTTGAGAGTGTCACTGAACTGAAAAAAGGAAGAATAGCTGAATCTTTTTATTTAACAGAGAAATCTGATTTGACTGATAAAATCCTGAGTCGGGTACAGCCCCATCACATCATCCTGATAAACTTGTCTACAACATTCAAATACACTAAACATTGGTTTATTTCTACGGTTTCAACACGGCACGTGTCCTGAACAGTACAACATCATCCGTCATCATTGTCACGACAGAATACAGAATCAATCAGAGCTGATTATTGTTGGCAGCGAACCAGTGAGTTTATTCACCCATACCAAGTTTGTAGCTTTGATAGTTGAAATCTGTGTGTCAGGGACTGGTCTTGTTGCAGCAGAAAATATCATGATGATTGAGATATGCACACAGTGTGCAGATGGTCAGAAAAAGTGACAGGAGGATTTTTTTATTCTGTCTTGAAGGCAAGTTTCCTTTTATAATTATTTTAATATGGATTTGCTGTTCACAATGCATCATTATCAGGGACAAAATATGATGTGTCCCCTGGATGCGTGGACAGTGAGTTCACTGCATCCTTTTGGATTTTAATGCATCAGACACACAGGACGTGTACCTGTCAACATCACCGATAGCCTTATCTCAGTGCCTCTTTATCACACACACTGCCTGTAATATGTCCATATGCGCGTCATCTTTCCAATGTAAAATAGCCATAAACTGGCAAAAAGAGAACCAAAAAATGAAAGGGAAAATGTTTAAAGTAAGGATACAACAATGCTTCACAACCACAGAGTCATGAGGCAGTGACTCTGGTAAGTGAAACTGTCTGGGGAATCAGTTTAGGGCACCTGCATGTTTTAATAATAATACAGATATTTGGCAACAGAGTCTCAATATTGCAAGATGAATTGATAGGATATATTGCTGTGTCGATATCTCGTCCCATCCCCAGCAATAAGCATCATGCAGCTGACAGATTGGTAAACACAAATGAGTTTTGTTCTTTGGACTGATGTCATTTCTGGTTACAGCTAACATGAGTTTGTCTCAAGTTCAATATAAATACATCTACGTTCAAACATCTTACAAAGAATTATTTTTCATATGCTACAAGGAAAATCAACCTTTTTAGGGGGTGTATCTCTTTACTGACATTTGCCCGATGCCCATATGCCCAAGACCTTTGTTCAGCATCTCTACATATCAGGTTGCTGGATACGATCCGTGAGTCTCTACACAGGCATAAAGCTTACTGTGATGATAAGCTTCAGAAAGCTGTTCATCAATAAATTACCAGCATGTATTCAGCATGAATCACACTGTAAAACCCTAACTTGTTGTTTTCATTAAGCGTTAGAGGAGTTGGTTTGTGCATTTTTTCACATTTGGCAGAGTCAGGCTATTTGTTTCCAGTCTTTGTGCCAAGCTACTCTTACTATGTACTGACTTCTTCTACCGAGTTAACACACACAAGATTAATGTCAATCTTCTCATCTCATTCTTAGAAATAAAGCACACAAGTGTATCCCCAAAATAGTTATCAATTCATTTAAATGAGGAAAATTATGTCTCTGTCAAGTATTAGTAAATCAGAGAGGAACGTCTAATACTGGCTTGCTTTGGCGGTGGGGATTGGGTGGTCTTGGACTTGTATTTAACACCCACAGAGAATTATCATAAACTGCAGTTGTTCTCAGCACTACAGAGAGTGTGAGTTTCTTTCAGCCCAAAGTTTCTATTTTCTAGCCAGGAGCTGTTTTGATTCACCGTCACGGCTCTCCCCAGCTGAAAGGTTAGCAAATAGCTCATAACAATAATAATAATAACACTAATAATAAACATTATTTCTATAGCACCTTTCAAAGCCAAAGTTACAAGGTGCTTTACAGAATATAATACCGTACAGTACAAGAAGGAAAAATTAAGCAAATAAAATGCAATCAGATGCTACACAAAATACAATACTGGTGCAAAGAGCAGTAAACAAGAAATATAAAACACCGAGATAAGACTAAATAGCAAGATTAAGACTTTGAAAATATATTATGCAAATGCTTGTCTGTACAGGTGTGTTTTTTTTAAAAGCTTTTTAAATTGTTGCACTGACTCAGCTGCTCTGGTATTTAGTGGGAGTTTGTTCCACAGTGTTGGAGGGAGAACCATAAAAGCAACAGTCTGGGCCATGGTACTGTTAGCAGGATTTGGTTCTCTGATCTGAGGAGTCTTGGAGCAGAATAAGGGGTGAGTAGTTCTGAAATGTAAAGTGGCGTGAGATCATTTAGGGCTTAAAAAAGTAATCAGTAAAATTTTGAATTGAATTCTGTAATGGATTGGTAACCAGTGTAATTCAGCCAGGACTGGGGTGATGTGTTCTCTGCGTCGAGTGTTAGTGAGGAGTCTGGCTGCTGTATTTTGTACTAACTGTAGGCGGGCAACTGCTGTGTTGTTTAGACAAGTGAATAATGAGTTACAGTTATCTAGACAGGAGAAAATGAGGGTGTGGATGAGTTGTTCAACTATGTTTCTGGGTAGCACTGGTATGACCTTGACAATATTTCTGATTTGTAAATAACAAGTTCTAACTAGACGGTTAATGTGTTGATTGAAGTTGAGATGGTGATTGAAAACAACACCCAGGTTTCTAGCTGACTGTTTTGTTTGTTGTTAGTGGTCCAAGGTGAGGGGTGACTGAATTAGAAATTAATGATTTGTACCAATAACAAGTACTTCAGTCTTGTCTGTGCTCAGCTGGAGGAAGTTGGAGGACTCAAGGTTATTGTGGTTTTCAGGGTTGAACGAAACATATATCTGAGAATCATCAGCATAGCAATGGTAAGATACAGAAATAAAATGGGGAATAACATGGCCAAGGCGCAACAAATACAAACTAAACAAAATCGGACCAAGGTCTGAGCCCTGTGGGACACCACATGACATCAGAGCAGTAAAGGAAGTGCAGTTGTCCATAGTGACCCTGAATACTCTGGCTGATAAGTAGGATGAAAAACAGTGAAGAGCAGCCCCACATAGGCCAATCCAGTTTCTGAGTGTGTTTAGTAGGATTGCATGATCAACCAGGCCACACAAACCAGGCAGAGCAGAGCTAGATGTTTTTCAGCAGAACAAAAACAGTTCAGTGAGTTTAGCCCTGCTATCATTTATTAAAAATGTGTCTACAGAGCAAAGCAATGTTCATTTATTGGCATTTGTAGACAGCAGCTCAATGTTAAATATGTCAAGGAGATGTTTTATTCAGTCTGTAGGAGTAATGGAACAAGAAGGGGCTGATAGATGAAGAGCTGCGGGTGACAGGCCACACAACTCCGACTTATCAGTGAGCTAACAACTGCTTTTCCCTCATTAACGTTATCACGTTTGCATTGAGTTTGAATCTCAAATATTGCCAAGCACTTCTGCTCTTCACTTTGACAACAAAACCCTACTATCGTCCTGTCTGTCAACTCTCCTAATGTAATCGGTGAAAGATTACCGTGTATCAACGGGAACAACGGTCATTTTTTTCTTTTCCCATTCACAAAAAAATCCCATAAAAATTGTGTTGATGTGGGTTTTGCTGGGGTCTGTTCCAAACAAGCGTGCTCCCTTACATCTGGAAAATATGCTTCATTTAGAATGGTTTTGTGACACATTTTATCTTTATCAAGAACTTGTAGCTCCTGCGATTTGGATATTGCACTTGGCCAAATTGTGATTTCGATAATATTTCAATGAATTTTTCATCCCTACTTTAAGCAGAGCCACCTTGTTTACTCACTACAAAGTGTAAATATCAAATATAATAAATATGAACTAATGTTATGCTCTACTGCTAATTGTGTAACAGTGTCCATCATATTAAACTTGATCACATCTGTTTCCCCAAACAAAACCATGATTGAAACATGATTATGTTATCACTTCCAGTGCAGGCGTACGTACATGCCTGATAGACACGCGACTTCCTCTAACCAAAACAAGATATCCTAACTGGGGCCACTGTGGTTATCTGATCTAAAAAATGATTAAACATTTCCAAGAAGTCACGTTGCTAATGTAATGACTCATTTAAGGTGTGAAGTGCATATATAGAGAATGAAACTAAACTACAGTTAAGATCAAACTTTTTCTCCGAAACAAAACTAACAAACTTATCAGATTACCACCTCATTAGATTAAGGCAATGCACTGTTCTGTGGTCTTTCATGTGTTGCACATGATGTATTGCACAACTGCAGCTAATGTTAAACTGCTATTAAATAAGCCTGCTCACCAAGCGACTAACCATACATCGGTGCATTTCTAAAAGTTCTACTTTAACTGGATTGTTTCTCTGCATTTTAATAACATTAGATTTTATTAAAACAATGAATGCAGTGTGGGTTAGTGTGCGACATGTACCTGGGGTTGATTTATCCTGCTCTTCTTCTGATCCGTCCAACAACTGCTGTCTCTCATCTGAGTCCACAGCTGCATATTCGGTCTCCCTGATTTTCCACTGAGGTAATGAGAGTGGAGGAACCAGCAGGAGGAAGTAGCTGATGGTGACGTTGGGATGAACAAAAAATAAGAACCAGGAAGAATGGTTTCATTAGTATTGTGACTAAACCAAGCGAAGGAATGAACAGAGAAGAAAGCCAAGACATATGAAGGGCACATATAAGGACCGAAAGCCAATCAGTTTTAATTTATTGTGGAATCCAAATATCATAGTCGTACTGTTATACAATTACAGAATTTAGTGAATTACAGAGAAGAGTGTTCATTCCTGTTGGATTTAATCATATTGTAAATTAAGAAAATGAGACTCAGAAGGTGGACAGTGCTTCCAAACACTGAATGACTGATAACAATAATACAAAGTACATCCACACTTACCTAATCAACATAGTAAACGGGACAACCAACATGATGAGAAGTGTAATCTGGGGTGACAGGCCGACTTGGGTGAGGCCTGAGTAGAGGAGGGCTCCACCAACACCAGCGCCACCAGTACCTGAGCCCCAACCTCCCAGTACATCCCTGAGGTAAGAGGGAAACAAGTGCTTGCAATCCAAACTAAATGTCTTTATAAGACGCATCATGGTGTATTTCATGACAGATATACTGCAAAATACGCATAAGCATGAGAGATACACACAGACACACGGTTTTTGTGAGGCCATCAGCAGCTACAGCTACATTATTAATGGCTCTGTTGCAGTGGTACCCGTGTCATACTGTGGCATGAACATTGACAGTTATCATACCATGCACATTTGCTGATCTATGATACTGAATTCTACCATATTAATGTTCTTAAAACATATAAATAGATTTCAAGTTTATATCAAGATTCATGTCTGTCAGGACTGTTTTGAAGCTTCTTGCTTGAAGGTTCATTAAAGGAAACTCTGAGTGCCAAAAACATTTCTATATCTAGCACAATTCTGAAATTAAGTTTCCAAAAAGAACTAATTTCAAAACAGCCTCTGCTCACAAGAAGCCAAGCCTTTTTCCAGAAGGAGAAGTGGTGAAATCTGTATTTTGTTTGTTTTGGGTAATTTAAACTTACTATCTCATAATTTGTCTTAGTATTACTTGTTTTTTGATTTATGATGAATATACAATACAGCATATACATATTTGTATAATTAATATTTCCTAAAATGTAATCTATTTATTTTTCTCGGTCCAGGCAGAATTAGGCTTCCATACATGTAATCATGAGACAATAATGAAACCTTGTCTGGACAGCAGGATGTCAAATTAAAATCCTTGGTTATAAATGGTACAAGTACAATTTGAAGTAAATGATGTAACAACAAGTTGTCTTTTAACAACATGTCCTCAATTTTGAAAAGGTTTTTGAAACAGCATAATATATGCAGTATTGTATAATGTCCCCTTGTTCGAGCCCTTTGCTATTAACATAATAAACAATATACCTTACACTTTAGGTGAAGTTCAATTTTAATCTTGTCATCTCATCTTAATTTATAGTTAAAGAAAGTTACATGAGGTTGGAAAAAGAGAAAGAGAAGGAATAAGTGTTTACCTGCTGAAGAAGACGGTGAGAGACAGGAAGGACAGTTCTCCGAGTCCAGAGCTGATACTGGCAAAGATCACCCCTGGAAACACAGTCATAGAGAGGCTCATCTCAGTGAGGCAGGTGGGGAAAGACAGGAATGGTCATGAATAACAGAAAAGTAATAATCACAGGGGGACTAAGGGAAGTATGTACTCTGAATACCACTCTTTCTCTTTCTGGTGTGTTGGAAACTGTGTAATCAATCTAGCTGTCAAGTAATATCTGAATTATTTATATGTCCCTCATAGATCATTGGCATCAGTAGACACAAAGAACCAGAGTCTCTGGTGATTGCTGAGCTTAGTGAGATGTTCACCTGCATTCAATCACACTGACACACACACCCTTGGTGTATGCCATTGCTCACTAGCTTACGGCTAATGCACAGTAAAGTAATCTGATGTTAAGGGCTAATGAACGCTCACGGGAGTAACGTGAATAAACATAAAAGAGCCCGTGGTCACAATCATGTGAGTAATGCAAGGAGAAAATTTGAAATTTGGTAGTGAACACACTGTTAAACAACCATCACTGCTGATGAAAATCTACCTGATGTGACTCTGGTCTCATTTACACAACAACAGTTTTGCTAAAAAGGGAAAATTTTCCTTTGCCTTTTAAAAAAGTTTCATTTCCATATGACAACATTGTGAAAATGATCCTCTTGCAGACAGAGCAGCAACAAGACTTGTTCAAAACTGTGAAACTGTGACCAGTTGGCAGTCAGTGGTAGAGTTTACAATATGAATTCCTGAATATGTAATATCATGTGCAAAAAAACATCAGAATATTCCTTTGAGTTCAGTTGTTTATACTGTACATTCACAAATTACATTCATAGATTTCTTTTTATATATTTGACTCTTTATTAAGAAAGCTATAGCCTAAAAACATGTATTGCTGAGAGGTACAGATTATTTCCTCTTGATTTACTTAACACATTTACATTTAACTATTCCCCATTCTGAGTTCCACATTTCATGTTTCCTTTGTCTTAATTCTATTACCATTCACACTTTCATCTTTACAGGTTTTCAGTTTGAGCAATTTCTATTTTAATTTGACTTCAGTTTGTTTATGACCTGATTAATCCTGCTCTCATTATGCCAACGATGTCCATTTGGACTGAACTGTAACAATGACCAAGTTTTCACAGGAATTGCATATTGAATGTGTTTACACGATGACAGTTAAGGTGGCGTTTTTAAAAGATTATGCTCTGGAACCACCTTTCAAAAGTTTGCGTTTCCAGGCCCCCAACAGCCATTGTCTTGTGAACAATATGCAACAAAAGATTCTGGTTGTATGCAATATAATAATAATAATAATAATAATAATAATAATAATAATAATAATAATATATTGCTCCTGGTGCAATATCCTCTTAAATTTCTCTTGTATTTTCTATTAGTTTTTTGTCAAGAGAAAAAATAAGAGAAGTCAACTCCAGACGCACCAAACATTTTACCATCCAAACCTGCTCTAGTGTGCTGAATGATGAATCCCACTTGATCATAAATTGGAGGCGCGTGGCCGATTGTTTGTAATTAGCATAGGTAATGCCCACTGAACACCATATAAGGGCAGGTGTGGTGCCGTGTGCAAATAGCTGACACTGGCACAGCCATTGGAGCGATGCCACCATAAAAGGGTAGTAAGAAGAAGAAGAATGTCAGCAGCAGTGAACTTGAGGTATTGTTAAATCAAATAAAACAACGTTAACATGTGATCTTCCACAGCGTCAGCACTGGTGTTACAGGAATGTCAGAAACACAGTTTCAGGCCACATCCACCTGGCCTCCAGCACTTCAGCTGTGCGCTCCACCACGGAGCGGGTGCGTGGTGGTGGTTGTAAGAGCGCTCCTGTCTGGTCGAGGGATTTGCCAGGGGGGCCATCAGCCATGGAGTGAGGGCATAACCTTTTGTTCATCTATGTTACATTTTTATAAAATTGAGTTTTAAAAAAGTTAAAATGGATGGTGGTTTTTAGAATCCACCCATCTCCACCAGCCCCTTGAGCCAGACGCATCCCCACCGAACTATTCTGCGGCACAAAGGAGTCGTGTGCTCCCCCTGGCCAACGGGCCAGGACATTCAGACGGTGGCAGTTTGCATCTCATATTATTTGGACGTGATACAGAAGAATGGGAATGGATCTGGAGAGGAATCAGCAGCCATTCATCTGTCTCATCAAACAAATCTGTGCGATCTCTGCGTAAGGCCTGGTTTGCCAAAGCATCTAGTAGCAGTAGGTAAGCCATGATTCAGCTGCTGAACGCACGCGATCATCCCAGGGTTTTTATAGTCTTAATTAAGATCAATTGACCAATAGTATTTTTAACCACGAATTAAACAATCCAATCACTAAAATTCCTCTGAAACATATAGGCTGATAAGCCTGTGGACTGTGTAAACATGACGTTTTTCTCTTTTCTTGGTAAGAAAGCTCTCGACCACTCTTACAATTTTCTATCATCAAAGAGAAAAGCAAAATTAAAAAAACACTGGGGAATCCCTATACTAACAAAATAAGAAAAATCGTGGATACAAACAAAAATAAGAGAAAATTTGTTCGTACATCGCTTCTTGCGTGAAGCCCATTGCCTCCAAAAATGTCTCAAAATGCGACTACATGGTCACAGTGAGTCTGGAGCCCTGCTTGGAAACATTTGGGATACTCTAAGTACACAACAAAGGTCTGCTTTTTTGACATTTTAATGCAGAAATCTTACATATTAAATCTATAAGTGGTAAGGTCTTTACTCAGAGCATCAGCAAATTTACAGATGAACGTCACCCCGCAACATTTATATTTATTCAGACTCATCGTCCAAAATCCCTCAGTCACTTCTATCTTTAATCAACATAGTAAGAGTGATAGTTCACTCTACAAGAAGAAGTAAATTGAGATTTCGGACTCACCGATCATTGTTTTTTATATACAGTGTACAGAAAGTAGCAGCATCAGGAGAGCCAATAGGGGCACACATGTGCTGCTAGAGGCCCTGTCCTAGCCCTAGCAGGGGCCTGGGCTCACAGGGTCATTGCGCCTGCTGCAGGGTTTGTGTCCTCAGTGAGCCTGTGAGGAAGGTGATGATGTTGTCCTTAATTGCCACAATTGAGAAGGAGGAAGATGACCTTAGTATTCTCTGTTGCATAACTGATTACTTAGTTAGATTATTTTGCCTCCTTCTCTTCAAGTCCTTTGATACAGACTTCTGTGTTAAATTAAGTCTTTGTAAACACACTTAACTTGAACTTACATATCAGTTCTGTGAGCAGTCTTAGTATCGTGATAGAGAATTCTAACAGCTCTAACCACATTAAGATAAGTCAACAGGAAATTACACCGCGGCAAAAGATTCAATGCCAAGATATGAGAACTTAATGTCATCCCAAACAACTTGAGCCATGCACTCATTTTCAAGCTTCCCAACACGGGCCATCTCAGCCATTGTGATAACTGACAATTCTTTCCATTCCTAGCAGGGTCTTCTGCAGAGTTCTGCTCAAAAAGTCACAATAAGTGTTGCAATAACCATCACAATGTTATCCGTTTCTATGTTGAAGCATGCCCAGTTTCTCAGTTCTTTTCTCACCAGTGAACATGCAAGTCCAAGGTTGTGTGTGTCTGTCAAACTCTGTCACAGACAGTAGAGAACAGAACCAGCATGCCGTAATTTCACCAAACCGCTGTCAAGATTCTCAGTTCAGTTTTTACAGACATTTACCGGCCAGCATGGCGGGAGCCCTCAGTGTTCGCCAAACAGAAAATCCACCCGCATTTGTCACTTGGCGGGTGCTAATTTCAGACCCTTATTACGTCCTTATGAATAATAGTACATCAGTGTAAAACGTTATCCATGTAAACAACAGCTCATAGTACCAGCCTTAAAAGAATAGAAATAAACAGAGACAGATGGGCCAATCGTGAAGTCCAGGAGTATAAACAGTCCTCCATATTGTTGTTGTTGTTGCAGAGGTGACGTTGTTCTACTAACCACCGGCCTGCTTACATCCTCTCAGCATTCATTTTGGAGGTGCAAATTCAAGAACCATTTGGTCTGAAAACAACTTTTGATTCAAATGAATCATAGCTCTGTAAAGAAAGGTGTCTTTACCTAGAATGCTCATCCACACAGCTGAGGAGAAGGACACAAGCAAGAAACTTGTAGCTGCCATGGCCGCACAGAACAAGACTCTGAAACTGAAAAACAGGAATAAGGCAGGAAATGTACAATACAGTACAATATTCATGTATCACAAAAACATTAAAGGAGCTGTATTTCAACAGCCAGCACAACAATAAGCATACTTGCACAGTAATGGCTCCACTTTATAAACTACCATCCATGAAACTGAACAGTTTCTTAAATAAAGGTTTACCTGGAGATGGAAACATTTAGCCACACAGAAACATTAACTGTCACCAGTACCACAGAACGGTTGCATTGCATTTAGGGTAGCTTAAAAGCAATACAAAAACAGCAAGATGGAAGCACCTGGAAAGTTAATTAATTATTTCAACATTATTTTAGTAGTTTATAAGGCACTACATGGCCTTGCACCAGACTGTGTTGAATACATTTATATATTTAAAAAAAAAGAAGTTTCAAAGTTGTTGTTTTTTTATTGAACAGGTTTAAGAGTGATAACTACTGTCTTACCCATAAGGCAGTTTGTGGATGACAAACGGAGCAGACAGCTTGATGACGAGCGTTGGGAGGATGTCAGCTAACAGCACAGCCTGAGAAGAAATGAGCGGTGTCTTCTTTTATTTACATTTGTTACATTGTTTACATTTCAAACATGATGTGCAAGTGCTGAAGGAAAAGTAGATGTTTGCCCAAAGCAGTTTTAACTGATTAAATTTTTTTTTTTCTTGTGTTGTGATCACAAAACCCAAGAGTGAGAAGCTAGTAATTCTCTATCATCATACTGATATAGGTTATCCTGTGTTTTGTAGTGAATGTCTATTTACCGCAGTAGAAACAGGGTTGCAGTCATAGCGGCTACTGTTGCTACTGTTCCCTCCTTGGAAATCCAAGGCCAGTGTGGCCGAAGCCTAGATGGAAGAAAGGGAATGGGTCAATAGGTTTACAGCTGTACATCTATACAGACTTTATAGCTTTAAAATATTTATTAATCTCAATATTTAATCTGAATTTCACTTCTTACAGATGCTGTGGTGTTTCCTGACTCTTGTTTTTTTAGGATGTCATGGGCGGCGCTCAGCATTACCACATAGGCAAAGTTGTTGCACAATCCAAGGAGCCTGAGGCGGTGATCAGAAGAGGGGATAGATATCACAGGGTCAGCAGATACAGATGTATCAATAACTGACAACCGAGCCACTGGTTGACAGGCTTGTCTTTGAGAAGACACCAAAAGAACTGCAGATCTGACTCGAACATGCTAATCGTCTTATTCAGAATCAGAATCAGAATCAGAATTCCTTCATTTGTCCCGCAAATGGGGAAATTTCTTTGTCACATCAGCCAAAAGACAGTAATTACAATAAACAATAATAAAAAGTAAAAAATAAACAATATAATAAGAAGATAAGAAATAGAATTGACTCGTATATACATAACATTTACAATATGAACAGTGTAATTATAAACAGTGTGGGCAGTGTATTTTTATTTACAAATAATAATTATGGGTATTAAAAATTGTCCAGTTAGTGCAAACCAAAATGTATATGGGATATGTGTAGAGTTTTTATGGCATAGTGCACATGTGAGGTCTACTGGGAGCAGTGCTGGTTGTACAGTCTCACAGCAGCAGGAAGGAAGGACCTGTGATACCGCTCCTTCACACACTTGGGGTGTATCAGTCTATCACTGATTCCATAAAGAGTTTAGTCTTGTCTTTACAAGAACTTTCCCTAAATACAAAAGTAATTAAAAAATGGAATTTAGATGAGAAAATATATGACAAAAATATAGGTAACAAAGGGTTAGAATACAATATCGGCAGTTTTCGACACTTGATTATACTGACTCGCTTCAGAAGGTGTTGAAAAAGTATTACAATTATTATACTTATTTGTTTGATTGCTACATCATTTCATGTAGCACTGGTTAGCCCCTGCATCAACAATTTGTGACTTATAAACATCATAACTTTTCCTGTCTTTTATTGTTTTGTATTTCTTTTCCATGATATTAAGTTGGAAATCATCTGAAAGGCTTTTTCCCTCTCTAATAATTTCAGATGTCAGGAGTTTCATTAGTGACATGAATCACATGAGACGGAAGGTTTCTGTTCCTTCCATTTGTCTGCTAAAAGGAAGCTGTGGCCTTTATTAGGTTTGACATTAGGCATTCGTTTCAGTCTATTTAATACTGGGCTAACCTTACTCTATATTACACTTCAGATGCAGTAATGAAAACTGTTGGCATCAGTTTGAGTAGTATTTGTTTTTTGCTGTGTATCAGCCATGTTTTTGAGAACTATCGTTAAGTTTTCAGCTTGTCTAAAACAGCGGGTCCTCACCAAAATCCAGTCCAGTTGCGCCACTGCGTGCAATAACCTGTAAATAACAGACAGACAACACGTTCAGCAACCCACGTAACAACAATGTGTGGTTTAATATACAGCAGTCAAGTGAAACACACTGCTGACAGACGACAGACCCACCATTCCTGTCAGAGGGGTGTACAGGGTCTGCGTTGACGCTGGCTGTCCGCTCCATGTTTACAGACGCGTCCCGGGTAAGTCGTGTATGAGGGACGTACCGCTAACAGCTCGAGCCGCTGACACAGCCGGAGACACCGTAGCTACATGCTAACCAGCCTCAACAAACACAAATAGAGACTCAGCGCTAAGGTGCTTCATAGAGCTTCGGCTAGTTTCTGATCATTTTTTAAAGTTTGACGACGTCATGTGAAACACGGTGCTTCATACAAATAGACTCCCACGAAACCAAAACCAAATATGAAGGTTCCTCTTCGGGGACGCTTTTCATTGAAGATACAAATTTAGCTCGCTCGGTTTTTCTTGTTTATTATTCTTATATCATTTACACTATTGTTTTATATAACAGACAAGACAATATGTTACAGTCATTAATCCTTTCTGGCTTTACTGCAGTTGGCCTTAAAGAAACTGTGACCCAACCATAAACACTTTATGGTGATGATTTGATTAATGCTTTATAACACACTGTAAAGATCTGTTCGTGTGTGTGATCATACAGCTATGTTGTACTATTTTGTACGTCATTAGATACTTCAAATGAGGAGTTATACATGTGTGTTACAAAAATAGTAACTTTGAAATGTCCATACATTTGTTAAAACTACATTCTACTACATAATAAACATTTTATTAAGTGTATACGTACTACTAATGAATGTTGAATGAATAACTTATGGGATTTATTTTGAATCTGAACATCAGATAGACAAAATATTAATGATATACAACAATAATAATCATTTCTTGCATTATTCCTGAGGTCAGGACAGGCGGTCATTAGCTCCTGTACTTAGAGGTTATGTTCTTAGAATTCATACATCCTTTACATTAAAATACTTTGCATTGGCAGGTAACAGCAAAAGATTATTTTGCTGTTACTTTAGACCAGAATATTCAGTCTGGACTTTTTCACACTTTGGCAATGGATCATATTTAAGTAGCTAGTCAAAAAACCCAAACCAAACTTTAAATCAAACTTCAGAATACAAATCAAAAGGTCTCTGCTGCACCATGGGCTTAAATTGTACGCAGGCAAAATAAGTTCAATGTCCATTCAAAGTTCCCTTGGTTTTCATGGTTTATTTTTCCAAAAAACAATCCTGCATGCCTCCCCTGCTTTGGTAAAATCCAGAGGCTGAGGTGCATCCTGGGTGGGCCTACCCTCCAACTTATATAACCTGTGTTTGCCCACAGTGTTACCCAAATGATATACCCAAACAAAACAAAATACTAACTAGACACAACTAATCATGCTAAACAAGGAAATAAACAGACAAAACAAATAAGTGGAAAAAGAAAATGCTATCAAACTCTAAATAAAAGAAAACATCTAGAATAATCAAACAAAAGCAGAGCTCCAACAAATACGTTGTGGATTTATAGCAATACTGATTAATTAAAGTAGTACAACTCTGAGTTGCATTGAGTTAAAAGTGTAACTCTCTCTCTGAAATAGTACCAATATCATAGATCTGTACTTCACAGTACTTGAGTAAATGTACTTTTCCACATATAGTGTGAGAGGAAAAGGAGGGGTTATAGTGCTGATAAGAGTTTCATCTCTCCAGCTGTGTATATAAACCTGTAGCTGCTCCCTCACAGTCTGCAGAGCCACTGCTTGACCTCGTCACTGCCATGGCTTTCTGCAAGCTCCTCGCTGTGCTGGTGCTGATGCACAACATCGGAGGTGAGGAAGACAAAAATGTTGACTGGTTGTAATATTGTCTTGAGAATGGTATACTAGTATTAAGATGGATATTTTGATGTATCTGTACTCGATGGAGGGTAATTTACCAAGTATTACAGTAGAATCTCATTTGTTCTGTGATTATAAATAATTTTTATTGGAAGTTCTTTTAAGTTTCCTTCTTTTATTTTCTTTCAACCAATGTTAATGAGTGGATATCCAATATTAATCACTGAGATTAAAAATGCAGATAGATTAAAAATGGAGTTGGACATTTTTACAAAGTTTATAAAGTTTCTCCTAATTCAACAACTCACAAAAGTGATTGATTCTTTAAGGGAGTCGGGGGACTTTCTCTCCCTCCTCATCTCCTTGCTGTTGACAGTAGCTGGTGTGGCTGCTTTGACCTCCACTCTGTCGGTATTCAAGTTTGCCCTCAGTGCAAAACTTTCTCAAATTGTTGTAAATTATTGTTAAAAACTATTTATCTAAGTTTTCCTTTCCAGTCAAATGAATACAAAAAACATGTCGTACACCATTTACTATGACGTGACCTGAACCCTAACCCTCAGATCTGTCAAGTTCTGACCTATAAGATGAATTTAAAAAAGGAGTTGGGCGTTTGGGAAATGCACTTATTTTCTTTTTATACCAAAAGTTTAATGATGATAACAAGGATTCCACTCTCATGTCTGTCCATCAAACATGAAGCATGCATGCACAAGACAACCAAAACATGGACCCACTCTGTTCCAGAGCCTCCACAGGGTACCTTTAACACAGCCTAATTAAGTTTCCTTATTGCTTTTTTAGGTTTCCTTGGGGCTGAGGTGAGGAGCTCTATCATCGGGGGGAGGAACGCTGACGAGAGCAAGTGGCGGTGGATGGTCCATCTCAACATCACATCACGTGATAAAGCCAACAAGTGGCGCTGCGGCGGCACTGTCCTCAACCAGCAGTGGGTGCTGACTTCTGCCAGCTGCTGGGATGAGTAAGTGCTCTCAGAATTATAGGCTTATTCCGTACCAACTCACCCAATAAGTGTGTTTTTCAGCTCTGAAGCTATATTTAGTAGAACCAAATAACTTCTAGATGTGACAGAACTACATTAATATCTAAAGTAAAAACTAGTGGACAATTTTTGAAAATGACAGATTTTTCATTCTTGTAACAAATTCGCTTCCTGTTATTAATTTGATTACTGTAACCATTCAGCAACAACTACTTCAATGAATACGTGTTTCCAAGTTTCCCTTAAGGTCTCTGGGATGTTCAGGACAAATGTCAACCTAAACCAGTGAAAAAGCCAAACTTAAAAAGAAAAAATCATAACTTAAAGTATTTGAAGTACAGCTATAGGATTTGCAAGGTGCCATGAATTTGGAAAATGTCCACTTTACTGCCTTTAATGGAGCCCACCAGAACCAAACAAAAAGGCAAGTAATGCAATTCAAATGCAATAATTCACCCCGGCCAACCACATTTCACCATATTTCTTATAACATTATATATATATATTTACAGCTTTGTGGTGAATAGTTTTTTCTCTTGAAGTGGTAGGACATTAGTGCCTTTCATATATATTAAAGATAGAGATACTTTTTTGAGCAATTATAAGTGCTTTAAAAACAGCGGAAAATAAAAGATAAATGATGAACCAGTGAACACAGTTTAATTCATAATATCAATAATAATAATGTTGTGCCTACAAAATATTTGACATAGAAGTAGCATATAAATGGAGAATAATAAAGGATCGAGCACTGAACCTTGGTACTTCATTAAAGAAATGGTCGGTGGAGGATCTTAAATCACCAATCGCCACACAGAATGTCCTTTTAGAGAGATAGGACTAAAAGCATTCTGAAACTGTACCCAATGTGCCAAGCCAATGCTTGGTCAGCTGTATCAAATGTTGCAGTATGGGCCAATGAAAACCCTGACATACCGACAAAACCCCCCAAAAGGTCTGGAGAGGTGAGCATGAACTCTGAGCAGAGCAGAGCAAGAGCTGTAGTAATTTAAGACTGAAGATTTGGAGCAACAGAAAGCTCCTCGATTGAACGCCTGCTATTGATAATCATTAAACATCAAAAAGTAACTAATACTCAGAGTAGCATTAGAGAGGAGTACTTTCACTACCTTCACCAGCTGGTCTCCAGCTGTGTCTGTCTGCTGTTTGGAGCTTGGCTAGCGTTTGACATCTGGTAATAACAAGTAGTACTGAGTCAAGAATTCAACATTTAAAAATCTATATTGGTTCTCTCCAGTCAAATAGCAAAACATGGCAAAGCTTATGTGCTTTTATGCTGAAACATCTGTCTTTAACTGATGTCCCACTCGACCTCCCATGTTAGAATACTAATGTGTAGTAATGTGTCATGTGTAAATGCAGGAAAAAACTTATATGAGTGTGTTTGTGTTGCCAGACAGCGTCGGCCTAATAAGGACCGATCAATGGCTTGGGTCGGCTCATACAACCTTAAAACGTATCGTGGCCGTTACAAGGGCATAAGCCAAATCATTACTCACCCTGGCTACTACTCCTCGGGTGGTACCTATAAGAACGACATCGCCCTGGTGAAGCTGAAGACAAAGATAGAATCCTGGGCAGAGGTCAAAAATGTGAATCTGCCCAGCGCCAACGACATCTTCGATTCATCATCTGAGTGTTGGATCGCCGGCTGGGGGTACATTGAGGATAATGGTAAGTTCTACACATGAAGTAGTCTATAATGTGTGCACACTGTAAAATGACAAATGAAAACACATACACATATCCATGCATTTGTTGAATTAGATATTTTAATTAATTAATTTGTTGAATTAGGTTTTTTAATCATATTCTCCACAAATGTATTTAAATGTTCTTTCAGGGAGATAGTTATGGAAATCAACACCTGCTTATAACTAAATTCTCATATCAAAGCTGGTATTCAGCAAACAGCCAGAGGCGTGGCCTGCACAAACGAAATAAAGACTGAAGAAAAAAAACACTATGGAAAGTGGAATTACCTGTAGCCTACTACAACTGCTCACACACTGCTAGATGTGGTATATCGTACACTCCCACAGCACTAATTGCATCAGTACAACAACAGAGTCAGATTCACCACTCTGCTGCTCAGGATTTCTTTTTTGTTAATGTTATTGCTGTTGATATACATTAACAAGCAATTAACACCTCAAAAGAAAATCACCTTGAAATTGGGCTTCACTTTACGTGAAATAACACCATACAGAAGGGAGCAAACTAACTAAGTATAGTAACTAAGTATATTTAGTTAACTAAATAAATACCTACAAAGACTATACATACAAATATATATATTTTGATCAGTATAAAATTAGACCCCTGAGTGCATTTGAGGTTTTGCAAGTTTGCACAGACTAGGTAACAGTGGAAATTAGTAATGAAGGTGTGTCTGTGATATAAGCCCAAAATAAAGGCCACCTGCCACTGGGCTAAAAAGTGCTTATGTGGGATCATTCACAGTACCTCATTACAAATTCTTTAAATGACATCACATTGAAAAATCTAGTTACTATGAATACACTGATGTTTTCATCACAGAGGAAACTTCCCCCTTCAACAGGTAAATGTGGAAAACAAGCTCATTCTGCACAGTGAAGCTCAAACATCACAGTTAAGGAACAGCAGGACAGCTAGACTGGAGGGGTGCAAACAACCCATAATGTGTTCATTAGTCACAGAGATGCTGCAGGGTAATTTTGTTAACTTTGGACACAACCAGGCCACTTGTTTACCCCTGTTTCCAGTCTTTGTGCTAAGCTAAGCTAACCAGCTGGTGGTTTAGCCTCATTTTTACTGTACAGACAGACTTGGTATCACTCCTCTTATCAATCTGTCAAATTTACAGTAGTTCCACAAGATGATATGGTCGCTTCGCACAAGGCTTGGTTTACCAACGAGATGATCTTAGTGTGTTCCATTAAACTCAAAGACTTCCAGCCATAAATTCAGAACTAATGCTGGTCGCTAATCTACATGCAGATAAACATACCACCTCGTCCTTTGCACTCATTCTGTGTGTCTGTGTCGATGCAGTTCCACTGCCGGATCCCGAAACCCTTCAGGAGCTGAAGATTCCCATCGTCCCTCAGAATGAGTGCAAGGCAACGTATCCTGAGCTGACTGATGACATGCTGTGTGCAGGGGCTAGAGGGAAAGATGGCTGCAAAGTGAGTTGAAAGTGAAATCTAAATTTAGTTATCTTTGAGGGGCACATGACCCCTTGGTTGGGAGGCACTGGCCTACAAACAGGAGGATCCTGCTCTTCTGTCCTCTGTCCTGATTGGATAAAGTGGGCAGGGATACCAGAAAATGTCTTTACACTTTTACTACATGAGTAGGGGGAGGAGAGACATGGGTTACCGACCATCAATCTTACCAGATTACTGTTTGAGTATAGAGCTTTTTAATGCTTATTTTAATTCATTTTAAAAAATCACTTACTTCAGCTTTAAAATCAGCTCCACCTTTAGTAGCATAATTTTACAACAATAACAGTATTAAAGGTCCCATATAATGCTCATTTTCCAGGTAAAAATGTTTTTTTTTTTAATTGTCTCCTTGTCTTAATGATCAGAAAACACATTAATATTCTCATACTGTCTGCTGCTGCAGCACCTCTATTCTTCCTCTGTCTGGCTCTCCGATATTAGCTCCTGTCTCTTTAAGGTCCCCCTGCTCTGCTCTGATTGGTGAGCAATTACAGGCTTTGCCATTTGGAGGCACAGTCTCTGAGTACAGGCTGTGAACATTTTTAAGTGGAACGGGCGCTTTCACAGTATGTACATAACAACAAGGCCTGTTTTATAATTCAAAAATTCCAGGTTACAGGACCACAGAATGAGCACTGTTACACTTTGAAAACATTCTGCTGATACTTTGCTGATACTTTTGTACTTTTGCTTCAGGATCTGAGTACTTGAGTACTAAAATGACCAACCATTGACAATCTCATCCAAAACTACCATAGTTATGTACTGTGTCAACTCAAAAGTTGAAATAAGCAAGGAACAATGCAAAGTGTGCTGACACTTCATTTTACAGGTCTGCAAATTTAATGGTAAGTCGGCGGTAATTACTGAGCAAAATCTTCTTTGAAATGTGCCCACAACAATTTAGTTTTATTTTATCTTTTCACCAATTTGTATAATTTCAACAGATCAGTGCAACTGTTTGCCCAAGAATCTACTGGTACTAATTACCCACAGATACAACTTTATAATCAACAATTTAGTGACTAATTTCCCATTTTAACCATTGAATTCCTTAATTGCCTACTAAGGCCTAATAATGTCTTTAAACCACTCAAGTTAAATGTCACTCTTCATATGATTTGTGACCACAATTTCTAGAAACTAGAAATTAAAATGTCATGATCAGTTGTTTAGCAGAAATCAGTTGGAAGTTTTTTCTGGAAATATATTACAGCTATTTATTAACTGCTTGTTGGAAAATATGCTGTGATGATTTTTAAATACATGTTGAGGAAACTGTTAGTAATTCAGGAGTAATTTCAAAGAGTGTTTGGATATGTTGGGTGGTTATATTTCACACACCATGGCATTTCCAGACCTGTAAAAATAAAATGTTACACAAAGTGTAAAGATTTACGGAATGAGTGTGTGTGTGTTTTTTGTGCTTCCAAAGGGGGATAACGGTGGCCCGCTGATGTGTCTTGGAGCCAGTGGTCTCAAGCAGGTGGGCATTTTGAGTTATGGGAGTCCCAACGGCTGTGGTCTCGCAGGCCAGCCTAGCATCTACGCCAAGGTGTCCCAGTATCTGAGCTTCATCAATGACAACATCCCCCGCGGCGAGGAAACCTCTGCTGAGGTCTAAACTTCCAAGAAGCTAAAGCTGTCCAGTCTACTCACCTTCCAACCTGCCTTACTCTCTATAGCTGAACTATCAGTCCATGTTTCCTTTATGCTGGTTTAACATGTACTCTGGTTTGTTCAACGTAATCCTTTGCAATAAAAGCTTTGAAGCATCAGTTTTAGTCACTCCATCTTTTGAAAAAAATCTCGGTCAGCACAGGCACAACTGCATGTCATTCTATTATTAGAGAGACCACATGTTTCAAGAACCGACATCATCATTCATAAACACAGAATATACACACTAGGCCTTCCTGTCACGCAAGTGTCCTTGCCTCTCCCATCACCTTAAGAATCCAATGCAGCCATCATTATGTAGAAATTGGCATTTTGTGTGGTTTGTGGGTCTACTACAGGCAAATTAAAAGTTGCATTCAAAGGGTGCTCCAATTATTTAGTTGTGTACTTATACAAAGTTTGGGGCCAAATTAGCAGAGGCCAAGATGCCCTGACTTTTGGTCTTTAGCATGGATTAAGTTCCAAAAATGTTGGATCCTCCATTCAACACAATGCAACTCAGTAGTACCTCCTTCTATTCTGACTGCCTGGTAAACAGCCATGTCTTTCACACTCCTTGGCTTCAGTTTGAAATGCAGGCTTTGGCCGCTGATGTTGTGGGCACACTGGCAGGGAAGTCGGTGAGTGCTGCTGGCTGTCCACCATTCATCCATCCAGAGACATGACAGGAACGACTTCTCTGTGTTCATTTTATTTTTTCAGTTTAGTTGTTTGTTTTTTTAGTCTGGCTGTCAGTGTGTCATTTTTTAAAAAGCTGCACTTTGAATACGCTTATACAGCATGACTTCCACATTTAGATAAATCAAACAATGAAAGTACATGTTCAACATAAAGGCTCTGCTATGCGTGAGAATACGAAACTCGCAGCCTTGCATGCTACTGATGTTTAACCAGACTGCTGCCAATACTTGCTTTTCTCCAGAGGTAAGTTCACCACACTGACAAAAATGTTTTGGTGGAGCAGTTTAATATCTGTGTAATTTATTAATGCTTGGTGAAATGGTGAAAACATCACAGCCAGTCAGTCGAGCAAAGAGCTGTGTTCCAAATGTGTTATCATGAATTGATGTTAAACTGGAGGTTATTAAAAACCATTCAAAGTGGACACAGTTGCAATGAGTTCACAAAATTGAATTGAATTGAATTGTCAGTGTTATTTAACTATGTATTCATTAGTTTTAGCTTTCTTTTTTTTAGTTTTTCAATTGAGATCATATTCCTTGTGTTGCATGCTAGTCACTTCGCTATCTTTAGTCTTTGGACATACACAAAGATACACACATGCTCTTAATTTGAAATAAAGTCATGGAGAGTTCTGTGTATGTTCTTTAGGTAATTAGGTTATAAGGGTTTCTGTTTCGTACCCAAAACAAAAAATGTAGATTTATTTTACTGTTAAATTTTTCCATATCAAATTTTACTTTAATGGCCATTTTACTAATTGCTATGAAAATCATATATTCACAAACTGCAGCATGCTAACATGTTCTTCTTGAACATGTTTTGTTCTGAAAAGCATGATCAGATCGCTCTAGTAGTGCCTCTACAAAAAGGAGCTGACATAATGAAAATGAATTCATAGCCGCACTGGGAAAAAAGCAGCTGAGGTGGTAACCTACGTCACACACATTTGACTTTTTCTTAACACTCCTTAAATACATGATATCGGATCATTCTAAATTAATTGTTTATGATGTGGCCTTTGTTTCAGGTGAGATGGCCCACCTCACCTCATCCTAAAGGGGTTTTGTCATGATCCAGCTGCTGATCCTGCACTTTGGCAGGATTGAGCCGAAGGCCTCATTGAAGGAGAAATGTTAAACCAACTTGAATGAAGTGAAAAATCCAGGCTTGTGTCTTCTGTATTTGTCATCAATAAAAACAAGACAATGTATGAAGGTTGGTAAGGGCTACCAGATGTATTCTTCAGTAAAAATGTTTAACTTTGTTAACAACAATTTATCGATAAAGCCAACATTTTGGGGTTTGATTTACTTTAAAGCACCTGAAAACATATCCTCTGAAGTTTCTGCCACAGCTGGACAAGTTAAAGGTTATTACACAAGACATTTCTGTATTCATGTATGTCAGTGCTCTTTTCACTGGTGTAATGTAGGCGGAGAGACAATATAAAAAGCTGACTTCATCTACATCTGTGCACCAATCAGGATTATCAACATCTACATAGGTATCTGATGACAGTTGTTGGCGTCTTCATTCACATCTGATCAGATCACACCCACACAGTAAGAGTGTTTGGGATAAATTATACCTAAAGAGAATTTTCTTACAAACATGATTGTTGCTCATTTTGTCAAGAACACTTAATACTTGTGAATAAATGTTTTTAAAAAATGTTTGCAGGGGCTTTAAGTCAGATGAGAGGATTAACATCAGTTACCCGTCTTTGAATTCAGTTGAGAAAATGGACATTTTTCAGCGATCTTCGTAGGAAGACTCTCTTCTATCAAAAACCAAAAGAAAAGTCTCCACAGCATTTTTGTTCTTGTATACATGTTGTCTCAAGCGTCCTAATCATCAGCACAGCCAACGGTCATCTGTGTCACAAGATGTCTGCTGTTTTTTGTCTTTTGTTGAAGTTAGGCTACCTTCTAATCTTTGTGCTTAGCTGGACTAAACGCTTCCAGAGATGAATTTGATAAATGGCTTCTTATTTACCTGACGAAATAACGTCAAGTCAAATAAGTGACGAAAAACCATCTTTCCCAAAATGTCACAGTGTTTCTTTGTACACTGTATTCACAATTATACAGGTAGCACCTTCAAATACATTTCTGTTGGACTGTGTTGTCACTGAGCAAGTCTTAGACAAGAGCAGATGGAGCACCAATGTGATACCTTTTACCCTTTTTTTCTCCCTCATGAGCTCAAGTTCATATCTGGATAGGCAGTGGTACTTCTCATTAAAAAGGCACATACACAAGGCAAACCTTTACCCGAAATAAATAGGTTAACTTAAGAGTTAAAATGCAACCACATTCTTGACCTTAAATGACAGAAATAAAGCCTGTAAGGACGAGCTATTTGCTCCATGAATCTGGAAGTTACTGGATCTTTTTACTTTGGTGGCTCAGTAACAACTTTGCATAAAATAATGTACAAACTCCTCATAAAATCTTTGTCTTAAAAATATAAGATGATGGAGTTAGAAAAACTTCCACTTTTGTCCCGACAGAGAAAAAAAAAAAGAAGGGGGGGGAAAAAAGAAAGAAAACTGACGAGCCAATCATCATCCTGAAAACTGTTACTTTATGGATTTGGTCTGCTGATCAGAGTCCATCCACGCTCCACCATCAGTCTCCTCCTGGAGGTTACTTAGCAGCTGTATGTCCTGACTGATCATTGGCCACCTCTACATGCACACACTAACTTTAACCTGAAGGCTCTAATTGTATCTCTCAGCTGCCAGAATAAACAGGCCAGCCAAAATAAATCAACCACACAACAGCTGTGATGAACATGTTGTGACTGAAATGTTGTGTAAACACTCAAAGATGATGAGAGTATGGTGTGTGCATGTAGAAACAGCCATAGTCGTGCTCATCGCGGCAGCTGTGTCTTGGATTGTTCCTGCAGCTCTGTTCTTGGATCTAGGAGAGGCTGAGGAGAGCTGCTGCTCTTCTCTGTCTCTGTCGCAGAGTCCTCCTTCTTCTCGTCTTGCTCGGCTTTCTGTTTCTCTGCCTTGGTCTTAAACCTCAGCCCGTGGCCTGTCAACCAAAGGACATACAGGTTATTTTCAGTATTGATTTGTTCCTTTTTCAGTTAACTGATTAAGTCTGCAAAATATAACAAAGCACACTCCAGGTAAAGTCTCAAACTGCTTACTTAGCATGCTGTCACATCTAGCCTGTTTGTTTCAGTTCAAATGGACTCTGCTATGTCAACCCTAAGTTTGCCTGTTTCATTCAGTTTGTCTCCGGGTGTCAATCAAACAGTGGTGATGATTAAACAACTGGACTGAGACACCCTGAAAATGAGGTAAAACCAGCACTAAAAGTGAAATCTCTTGATCTCTATGAGTGATTTATAGCCTGGATGTACACATAATTCTGTAAAAAAAATGTGTGTGTGTACTGACTTGGACAGTCTGCCACCTCCTTGTAGGCCTTCTTCTTACAGCAGCCTCGACACAGGTTGAAGACACATTTATTTCCCTGCAGAGAAAAATAAAGTTGAACGAAGCAGAAAGCAACAAACAGAATTTCCTGTGAAGATCATCTGCAATGGAACTATTTGATTTCTATGACTTTATTTGACAAAAGTCTCATTACAGCTTCCTATTTTCATTGGTTTTACATCGACATCTGCTTGAGTTAGTGGGGATCAGTGATGAGAACTGACTGACGCCAACAGTCACGGTCAAAAGTTTCCATCCATTTGTAAAGAGTATCTATATCATGGCAGTCTTCAGTTCCAATGACTTCTACACCTCTCCCTTTTCTGTGCTGGAATGAGTGGAACACAAACTACTTTGTCACAAAAAACATTCATGAAGTTTAGTTCAGTAATGAATTTATTATAGGTCTTCTGAAAATGTGACCAAATCTGCTGGATCAAAAATATACATACAGTAACTTGAATCAATTTTGGTGATTATAGAAAGTTGTGTGAATCAAATGTTCTTTGTAGCATGACTTCTTAACTTCTTCTGACTGATGACAACAGCAGATGATATCAACAGTGATTGATAACAGCTGGTGACTTTTCTGGCCCATTTTAATAGGGCTTGTTTGATACACCCATTGGACTCAGCCACAAACACTACAATGGGTTGTCTAAGTCAGTAAGTCTAAGGAGTTCAGCATTGATCTGACAGAACGCATTATTGATTTGAACACGTCAGGAAAGTCACTTGGAGCCATTTTAAAGCAGTTACAGGTCCCAAGATCAACTGTGCAAACAACTGTTGGTAAGTATAACATGCATGGCACAGTTGTGTCACTGCCACGATCAGAAAACACAAACTATCACCTGCTGCTGAGAGAAAACTCATCAGGATGGCCAAGAGTTTGTGTTCCACTTATTCCATCACAGAAAAATGTGAGTTGTAGAAATCACTGGAACTGAAGACTGACATGATATGTTCTTTTTGAGTGTATGTAAACTTTTCATCATGACTGTATGTGTGCATCAACACTATTTGGGTTCTTCAGTCACCGTTAATAAATCTTAAATCAATTACCTTTGGGTTCCCACACTGTTCACACTTGATGTACTTGGCTGTGGGAGAAAGATGAGGGGCACCGTGAGATCTCAGTAGTTCTCTACTTGAATGTTTCAAAGGAAGAAGTCTGCAGTTTGAGCTGAAAGTGACCGGCTGGACTCACGTTTCTGCTCGGGACAGAAGTTCTTGTTGGGGTTTCGGGATCTCTTCTTCTGCTTGTTTTTGGAGAGTGTGTCGGCTGTTCCGTCTGAGTCCTCCAGTGCCCTCTTCTGACACACTGTCTTCTTCACCTCTGAACCCTGGCTGTTACCGTTAGCAACTGGCTCCTTTGGCCTGCAAGGCATAGTCAGTAACATTACTACGTGAGGGAATTGTTTCCATCTTCACTGGTGTCAATCACAGTTCAGTTATTGGGTACTCGGCTAAGAAATACCGTGTGGCAGTTTATTTTTCCTGCATGCTGTGACGCATCTCTCCATTAGACCTCACTATCCAAGATCGTAGATGACCTTGCTGTGGAGTTGACATTTACTGTATCGATGTATGAGAGTGATCTGAAAATATCTCAGTGGAAAGATTAGAGAGAAAAACAACAGAGGTTGTGACTCACGCTGGTCTGACATATGGCTGGCAGATCCAGTGGGGGAACGGCAGGCCGCTCTCCTTCTCTTCCACATCCTTTCCTTTGGCTATCTCCTCCTGTACACACACATACAGTACAGCTACTGGTACAGAGGACTGTCTACAGCAGGTCTCCTTCATCCTGCAAGTACTCCAGTCTGCATGTTTAAGTAAGTATATTTTGTCCACCATCAACACACCCATGCCTGGTCCCAGTTACACTCATTAAATGGCTTGGTGTCACTCTGACTCACTGGAGCTAAAGGATTTTAGTGGACACCGCCATCTAGAGGATCTAATGTGTTTGTCATGTGTTGAACAGATGGTCCAATACCTAATTTCCACCTGGTATTGACATGCAGTCTGCATCCAGATAATTTATTTGTATAAGGGAATAATGCATGTTAATGTAAGATATACAGTAAAAGAATATGCTCCAGTGAGTGGAAAGAACAATATTACAATAACTCTACCTCTTCCTGGTTTTTAAAGATACCAGAGAGCTCTCTTCAGAAGACTCTGCAGGCACCATGAAGTTCCCAACAAGGGTCACATGAATCCAGGCTGGCACTAGTGCTACCAAACTCAACTCAGCTGGAACGGATTAGCTTCCCACAGTATGACTACTGTTAGTCAAGTTAGCAAGGATAACAAATATGCTGTTCAGACTTGGTATCAGCATGCGTCCTGAGAGACATGATCACAAGTGGACAACTCAAGTACAGGTGTGAAAGGTCATCAAGAAGATTTGAGGACACATTTGAGATCCGATCACTCAGACCACGTTCAGAGTTGGTCTGGGCCACATGTGACCACATTCTTTTAGCAGTGTGTACACACGTGTCCTGGACCACACTGAAGGACCGCCTACTCAACTGACGTCCTCTGTGAAACATGATGAAGAAGCCACAACAACAGGCAGAATGGATCACACTCTGTCTGATCTCTGTGTGCTTCACTGTAATGTAAATGACATGTTTGGGCTCTCTGAACCTGCCAATGTTGGCAGCAGCTGTTTGTGAACACACTGTCTGTTTCAACTGATCCAACCATTGAACTAGTAACCACAATATCACCAGACTCCCTTTACAAATCATCTGATTTTAAGAGTTGTTGATTGAGGAGAAACGTAACAAACTTGAAACGGCTCCGACAAATTCTAAATCATTGGTGCCTTCTTGTAAATTCAGCATTAAATCAAAACATGAAGTTGTTTGTTTCCTTGTAAAAAGTGTCAGTTTGTGGCAGCCTGTCTGCTTCTGTGTCTAAAGTGTGTCTTACCTGCCAACATTTAGCAGCTGTGTGAACACACTGTTTACACTGATTTTACCATTTACACTCAATTTATGAAATAAGACAACATGTTATTGACACTGGTGCATCTTTGCTTCTGCTGTTTGTTGTTACCTGACAGCGCAGCCTCAGCTGTTTGCTGACATCGGCCAAACCCGCAAGGTTCTTCACCTTGGCCAAGTCCTCCCTCAGGTCCTGGTGAATCTGTAGCCTACAGACAGACACACACACACAGCTGCAAGGGTCAAGAGGTGCAGCTACTACACAGCTACATTACATGATGTATAATCTGAGTGACAAGACATTCCACATTAAACTATCTCCACATTTATATTGATCAGAAATGTTTTCTGAATAGACACAACTATAGCATGTATCACAGGATAACTCCATATTGATGTAGATTGTGTGAATATGAATATTCCTTTTTAAAAAGTGGAGTTGAGATGATATTCAAGGACTAGAAATTTATGCATTCACAGCAGCACATACTGTCTTTGTATGGAGTGAATACTGGTCCCTGCGTTACACAGTGAGCATTGTAAATTAAGAGTAGGGATCTAACGATACACCGTATTTTGTGATACTGCGATAAAAAAATACTGCAATACCATTGTGAGACTGTCATTAATTTTACATACAGTAGATTTTAACACTAGTGGCAGAGTCCCCATTTCCTTGCTGGATTGAAACTGTCTTCACACACAAACACACAAGGGATTTACAGGAAACGCTGCAGCATGTAATCCAGAAATTTCATCTCAGTTACATCAGCCTCACTGTTCACTCTCCTGAACCTGTGTCACAGCTGGATTAACGTATTTCTCATGCTAACCCAACACTTCCAACTGCTGCTATTTTACGTTCAAAGCACTCAACTGCTGAATTAGTTGGATGGCTTTTATTGAGAAACAAGACATTTTGTCTTCTATTCATTGTTTATGTTTACACACACACACACACACACACACACACACACACACACACACACACAGAGGGGGACATACGTGTGGTGCCAGAGCTTGAAGAGGTGGGCTCGTACATATGACAGGGTGCAAGGGGGATGTTGCTTCACCACCTCTAGATATTCCTCAGCCATCTCCCACACTGGGGGGCTGCATCCCTCAAACAGTGCAGGGTTGTGGAGGTTCCCCTCTGAAAACAATACAAAAAGCACACAGAATTCAGTTTCAAGACAATGCATATCCTGAGCAGGAATGCACTTCATATATAATCTTTTAAAACCAAGGAGAAATGAATGTAATTAACAAAAACAAAATGAGACACTGTCTTCTTAACCTGCACTCATAACTCCCTGCACTCCCGTCTCCTGAATGCAGCGCTCCACATCACTCAGGTGCTGAATGTTGCCATTTGCAAACACTGGAATATTTACTGCCTTCCTGTAGCAAAACACAAGACAAACAGTTGATGAAAATATGTTGTGTTCCAGGATGAGGTGAATGTTGAGCATTATGAGTCTTTTGATTTTGTTTTATTATCAAAAATAAAGGATAAAGGAGCTGTAATTATTAATTGAGACCATTGGAAAAGCTGGACAATTGTTTATGTTGAATATAACATGCAGTGTGTGTGAAGGATTAAAACACAGTGCCTGTAGCTCACCGTACTGCCTTGATGTGCTCCCAGCTGGCGATGCCTGTCATGGCTCCTTTCTGGTCTTTGGTTCTGCCGTGTACCGTTAACAGCTGAGGAGAGATGGGACAAAACCAAATTCAAGATCTTTTGAAGTGTTTCCCAAAACTGCATTAAAGGCAGAGTTTAGGGATAAATATAAATACATACTCTGAACTTAAAAATAGCTTAACATTTTACATTATTTCAATGAATGGATCAATCTCTGTTTCAGCTCAGCCGAGAAGCAGTGGATTCTGAAATTAAATCAATGTGATCATACCTGACATCCAGCTTTCTCCAGCATCTGGGCATAGCGGATTGTCTTTTCCATCTCCTTGAACACACGGATCTTACACGTGATGGGCACAGAGAGCTTTTCATTGGCTAACCTGACTGTAAAACAAGAGGGGAAATTTTGATTGTGTTTGAGACGGTTCTACTGTGATTATGTTGCTTAAACATCAGAATGAAACATTAGGCAAACAACTGGGATCAAGTGGCAATACACTGATGCAAGAAATGTAATTTTTTTTATCTGTAGGTTGTACAATAAATTAAACTTACTCATTTTCTCTAACAGCTCCCATTCGTCTTGTAGGAAAACTCCATAGTGCCCTTAGAAACAAGCATCAAGGCAGGTTAGTTTCTTTTCACTTGGCCGTCTGCAAGGTCAGTTTCTTTTTTAATACAAACACTGTGAGCTACCAAAGTCAGGGTTCATTTCTCAAAGAAGTGTGCGTACCTCTCTTAGCAATCATCTGCGGACAGCCCAGGTTGAGGTCGATAGCATCACAGTAGTCCTGGGCCAGCAGAGCCGCCTGAATGAACACCTCTGGATCATTGGCACAAAACTGACACACAGGGAATGCAACACTGTGATACACACACTACGTGTGGAATAATTCTAATGTACGGTGTGAATTCACATAACTTGCCTTGTGACTGCACAAGATAACAGACATGCTGGTGAACTTCCAGCATTACTACAGTCTGGCCTCATTAACAGTCTGTGGATGAGTCTGCCTGTGTGGATCCTCACCTGTGTGATGAGAGGTCTGTCCTCTTCACACACCTCATTGTAAAGGTTCTCCCTCCTGTAGTTGGCATCACGAACAAACACCTGAGCATGCAGCATGGGGGTGTAGCACAGCTGAGCACCATGCCGGCGGCTCAGCAGGCGCCAGGCCAGCTCGCTCTGGTCCACCATGGGAGCCACCACAAAGCGTGCTTCTTTCAGGGTCCTCCTCCAGAACTCAAAGCCCTGGAGCTTGGCCATCACAGCTGAATAAAGAAAGGGTTTCCATCAAATAAAGTGTGAGAGATTAACAACCTTTAACAACCAAAGACCCTTCTGAGACTGAGGATGTTCCCCGACACTAAAAGGTAAGGAATTTCTTGTGGAGTTTGGCTCTCTTTCCAACCTTATCATAAGCTGCTGTAATGTTACATTCAATGATCTTTTATCTTTGGGCCTGTTTTTCACCGGGTTCTGAACACTTTCAAGTTACAGCTTGTAATAGTTTGATTAGTTGCAGACTATGTTGTCATCCTGTTCTGTGTGTCTGGACAACATATCATCTTAGTGTCTACTAAGTAGGTGTGAACCCAGCAGTGAACACATGAACTGCCCCCATGTGACATTACAGAAAGTTACTGGGAAGTGGCTACCAGTTAAATACTGAAGTAATAATAGTATTTTTAACTGAGAAATTTAAGCCACTTATTCGTGTACAGACTAAACTTAGATTCTAAAGCTGTCGAGGACTTAAAGCAAAAGTCCAAACTGGAACTAATTACACACCTAAAATACTGTAGCTTAACTAGCTACATTGCAAGCTCAGCCAACTTTTCATTTGCAAGCAAGAATAAACTAGACAATTCAATGTTTGTCGCTTACGAGTGTTTCCGATTTGAACTCTATCTCTCTGCCTGATTAGTCGTTAACATTTACCGCTAACTAGTCAGCTGTGTCTGTGCTGTACTGTGATGTAGCTAGCGAAGCTAACTGCAGTCCGCTGACATGATGCAGCGCCGCAGCACACAACTACAACCAGTCTGACAGAAGGTGTATCACAGCTCTGTTTCTCTGGGAGCACCATGCGCTGCTCTGCTCATGTACTAACTGTACTCGAAATGATATGTATATTTAGTCAGTTGTTTCACCTGTAATACAATGAGATGAGTATTGAGTAGTAATGAGTACTCCTGGCGCAGCACTTTCCAAATGTGTGCAGCAACGAAATGTCACCGGTGGGAAGCGTTTCCTGTGGATTCTTCTTCTGTTGGTAATAATGGCCTGAATCTATCTAATGTGCTGTATTGGCGCCCTCTTCTGTTGTGTTGTACGCAGCGCAGGAGAGAAGTGGTGGAAAAGAAGAATTCAAACCTTCAACCATGTAAATGTGTCAGGATTTAACATGCACACACATCTTATGTCATATTATTGGATTATTAAAGCTAATGTGGCAGCAATTTACTGTTGCAGTTGTTCTAGTGGAGCTACTTAATATACAACTGGCAATGATGGAATGTAGCTAAGTTTTTACTCAAGTACTGTCAGCCTACTTCAGCACGTGTGGGGTATTTGTGCTTTATTCAAGTACTTTAGGTTTCTGCTACTTCATACTCCCACTTGACGACATTTAGAGGCAAATATTATACATTTACTTTGCTACATGTGTTTGATAAGTTTGATAACTAGCCAACAGAATACTGGCATGCTGCATCAGAGCCAGTAAGGAGCACATTTTAAAATTAAGTAATTTCATCAGCTATTGGATAAATAAATTATTCCGACACTCAGAAAAATGCTGAATATTGGATCCTAAAAGTGGCCTGGCCCATAATCTACTCCTAGTATAAAGTATACTGCATACTGCATACAGTATGCAGTATACAGTATACAGCATGCAGTATCCAGTATACAGTATGCAATATGCAGTATGCAGTATGCAGTATACAGTATACAGTATGCAATATGTAATATGCAGTATGCAGTATACAGTATACAGTATGCAGTATACATACATGTTAATATCTGTAACATTTTACTTTTGATACTTATTGCCAGAAAACATCAGTTCATCTGATATCAGACAGGTCACTTTTTGAAGTAATATTTACTTCTACTGAGGTATGAGTGTTGTGTACTTTTTACAACACTGACTGTTGGCCACTTTAATCTGTAACAATACATGAATGTTTAAAATCTTAATTTCAGCAGCACATGGAAACGCTCAGGCTAAATATGGATTACTTCCAAACTGCAGTTGATTACAGTTCTTGAGTATTTAATTACACCAATTACACCACCACTGTTGATAACTGGCAGTTTATGAACAACACAATGTGCTTCAAAAGTTATTACTCTTACATCTTTGACAAAGAAGTGGTTGAGATAAGTTGCTTGACTGTGGGCGTCGTGGATCCATCAGTTAACACATTGTATAATATAAGGCTGTGTTGGCTCCGTGTTTGTCTCACCATCATCTACTGCCTGACAGCAACATGACTCACATGCTCCTGTGATGACTTTATAAAGTAAGTAATGATACAAAACACATTGTGACATGTTTACACTCAAGACAATAAAGCAATTGGCTGCATGTTGTCCTCCTTCAGAATATATTTGTTTTTCTTCACAATGGACACAGAATTTTGTAAAAAAAAAAAAAAAAGAAAGCAAATGGCTTCAGTGTGTTTCAAGTGATATCAGTAACAAAGTGAGAGAAAGTGACTTAACAGGGGTGTAGACCCATTTTTTAAAGCAGCTGCATGGTTTGTAGATGAGGCTCAGATGTGAGGTTTTCTCTTTGAATGTCAGATTCAACTCGGAACCACTGTTTGACTGTTCAGCTGCAGTTTTATCACACATAGACACACACAAATCACAGTGAGCCACGCTTTTATAAGAGAACAAGAAATGAATATAGAGAAGAGCATGGTATTCAGCAAAATACACTGTCTTACATTTTGAATAATATATTCTCAAACTTCTGAAAATAACATACCAAAAATAATATTTTATGAACTGCATATAGAAGGATAAAAAATTATTTAAAAACAAAATAAATGTTTTATCTAACAGATATTGGTGGTGGATTGTAAAAGAATCACACCATTGATCTTGCAGATTGTCCTGCTGACTAGCTTCTCTGATAAATGAAGAGTCCCTTTCCTCAGCAGAGTGAGACGTCACATCAAATCTCACTCACTGTAGAAATCCTCCATCACCATGGATACGGATCGATGCATCAGTCACCCAGCTGTTGTGTTATATTCTGTGCTGTTTCCCTGCAACCGACAACAGTGTGTGTTCTAAGAAACAAATAAATAATGTGTGCCTGTACTGTAATGAGTCTATTGAATTAACAGACCAAATGACGTCTTCCCTTCTCATTCTTACTTCATTACATGCTCTCTGAGGACAGTGTAAGGAAGAAATAGAAAAGGTCAATGTGCATGATCAAAATAACATGTCATGGAGCAGCGAGACAGAAATTATGTCTCCTTCATTCTTTTCAAGCTGTCACTTAAAGTCTCTGAACGAGATGAACTTGATGATCTGAGCTTAGAAACCACTGCTGAAACCACTGCGTGCTCCAGTGTCAGGATGGAGAATTCCTTTAACACTTAAAGGATTAATTATGTATTTATTTTTGTGCCACTTGCAGACAGTGGAATCAGCCGGACACACAACATTAATACATTATCACCATATAATGTGATGTGTCAAATATGTTGGCAAACACTTGACTATTATCATATCTAGTAGACACAGCGCAGAGCATTAGCATTCATGTGGAGTTTTGTATGGCCTCCCAAGGAATGAAAGTAAAATATGTACCCTTCTTTTACCTCTGGTTTGGTTACCACAAGCTCCCGGGAGAAATATTTGTCTCTTTAGCTGCTAAATACTCCGTTATTTTCGCCAGCTGGTGGCTAACTGTAGCTGCTTCTACACAGCCTGTTCCAGGCATGGATGTATTAAGGGAAATCTGGAGCATCAGAGGCAAAGTCCCATTCATTCCTATGACAGCTTTTGGTGCCACTCTGAAACCGGGTTTACTGGCTGGGAGCCAGTTCTGGCTGTCGAAACACAAAGAACTGGTACCAGAGAAGGCACTGGCTCCGCAGCGGCACTGGAACCACTTTGGTCGAAAGGAGGTAACAAGTCAAAAAGTTTGACTTCCTGGGTGTAAATCTTCCACATTGTACAACCAAACCCCCAGGATCAGTGCCAATCAGAAGCCAATTTGACAAAGCCACTCAACCATGTAATGACCACGTCACCTGATGCACACCGGCCCAAAAAGACCAGTGACTATCAGTACATTGTGAAGGAAGCATCTGTAAATTGCTGGATACATTTTCTGAGCGAAACCACCCAAAATGACTTTTACTATCACAATTTGATCCATTCAGTCCAATAACATTTGTACAGTTTAGAAGGGCAGCACCATTAAGTTAATTCAAGTTAGCGGAGGGTGAGAGCAGAAGTTAGCTGCTGGGCCAGTGATAGTCTCTAGTGAGCACACTCTATAAGCCTCAGTGTGGAAGCTATGCTGAAGATCCAGGTCATTTTACACACAGGAAGTCAAACTTATGGCTTCATGCACCACTGAGCTGTGCTGTGTCCAGATTTTCCTTATTACATCCATGTGTGGTCAATAGAAGCACGGCGTAGCGTAGTATTACACTAACTTGAATGGGAATATAACCATTTAATGATGTAAATCTTTTACAGCTGCGTCTTTCACAATGTAGGCTAATGGTTAAATGTCCTTTTGGGGCAGAGTGCATCACGTGATACACACCTTTGTAGCTGTGTCAGTGTTAAATTGGCTTCGATTGTTCATGGGGGCTTGGTTCAAGGCAGGTTTTTTGTGCCTCTTTGTTCTGTAAATAAGGTACAAAGTCGGATGTCATTGTTGCTCCTCCTCTGAGCCAGCAGCAGAGGTAGTAACAGGGCCAAACTAACATGTATGTGTCAAAAGGGTAAGCCGGCAAGGCAGCTCATTATGTGTGTGTGCCTCACAGCTGTGGAGTTTAAAAGCAGCTAGCAGCTCATAAGACTTTTAAAAGAAGAGCAGCAACTGAAAATGTCTGTAAACATTCCAGGTCCAGGCGCTCCTGACCATTTGAGCAGAGGATAACATCAACTACCATACAACACGGACAGCTGATTTCCATGTTATGCCATTGTTTGGAAAATGCAGGATGAAAGACATGATGACATCTTTGTAAAAAGGGCCCTTGTCTGTCTGTGTGCTTATCAGAGCTTTTGTCCTGCCTGCTGCTGCTCCTCTAATGATGAGGGCTGTGAGAGTGAACCGAAACAGTTCAGATGTGGGCCCTGAAAGCAAAACAATGAGCTGAAAGATGCTCAAGCGGAAGTGAATAACAGCTTTGGATGGTCATTTTCTGTGGATTTGTCAGTACAAGCATGGCTCCATTAATAATATGAAAATATGTATTAGTGCAGCCTTGAACATGCCTAATGTTTAAGGACACAAGTACAGTATGCTACAGGGCACCTGGTATCAGGACAGCCCACCAAAACTTGATGCATTGCTAATAGAATAGATTATGACTTACTTGAAGGGAAAAACAGTTATTTTAAAACCTCGATCTTCCGTTTATGTTCACTCATCATTCCACCATGTGTTGGCTCTGATTACATTTTAAACAGCAACGTCTATGAAACTAAACACGAGCAAAGTTGTAAATAAACTAAATTTTCCTTTAATATTCTCGTTCACTGATACACACACACAAACAGTACAGACAATACAAAGCATGAAGGCCACACGAGAGTCATCTAATAGTCAGTTTAGTGAAATTTCCTCAAAGTCTGTTTTTTGCCGCTCTAACGGTAAGCCATGTCTGTCAACACGTGCTGTGTCTGCCTCTCCACTACATGATCTTTATCTTGGGCAACTCTTAGACCATGACGTGAACTTCATGCTTTTTGGGGGGAAAATGCAAATTGATAACTCACATAAGCTTGATGTCAACAGTTAACCGTGGTCACAGGCGTACATGTGAATGCTCCTCAAAGGCAAAGTCTGTCAAGTGAAGGTGACTCTCAAAGACTGTAAATATCTCATGGAACACAGTGATGAAGAACATAACAAAGATGTGGGGAATTTTTGAGCTCTGCTTAAAATCCAAGAGGGAATCACACCGCTACCACAAGACCAAGGACAATCTTCAAGCAACTGCAACATTAACACCCCATGCATGTAGCAACCATTTAATACTGACACGACACAGAGGACTTCTCACTTCAACATCTAACCCGCCTCACCTGTGACAGCACAGACCATAAGAGAGGATACTTACACTGTGATGACACCAGGTGGTCAGGGGAGAATGAGCCTTTCAAGCTGTTTCACAGCAAACATTAACCAATTTAAGCAAAGGCGTTCCTACTTACACAGTTGAGCTCTGTGACTCTTCATAACACGTCGAAAGAAAAAAACAGCCTTTTGTTTTTAAAGGAGAAGTCTGGCCCGATTCTATATTTCTTTACTGCCAACAAATCCAATGAAAAGACTTGCAATGTGTTAGTCCATCTCTCAGTACTTGCTCTCAGCCCTGAGCCCATTGGTTCCTACTGCAGAGGTAAGTCTTTTAAATGGCTTCACAAATATAGAGCTATGTGGCACTAAAGAATAAGATACAGTAGGCTATATCACATATCCTGTGTCTCAGCCAAACAGCTGCACTTGAACACACCACAAAGACTACAATCGACGGCCAACTAGCTCGTACGTTCTGCACGTCCATGAGAGGAAATTACTCTTCATACTACCAGGTGCCGGTAGTCGGTATTTGTCATTCTAAAGGGAAATCAGAGACTCAGATATATACAAACTATTGTTATGATGAAACCCAGTTTGCCTACCACAATATAACCACCTGTTATCAAGAATATATTTGTTGGAAATGTTGACTGAATGTAACTTTTTGGGCAAACTGCACCTTTAACTGGCGACCAGGCCTTTAGTGGGATAAACTGATTGTTGGTTTATATTTTTATTTAGTGTTTATTTGACAGGAACAACACACTTATTACACTATCAATCAATCAATCAATCAATCAAAGCGTCATTGTCATTAAGCTGTACCTACAAAAGTAGTGCAGCAAAAATGAGATTGCGTTTCTCCGGGATCCCATAACACGAACACAATAAATACACACAATATATTACTATAATAATTTAAAACTAAAACTATGACTAAGGCTCATAAAGTGCAGTAGTGCGCATGCTTCAGATCAGCAGTTCAGTAATCTAACAGCTTGTGGAAGGAAGCTGTTGATTAGTCTGTTTGTTCGGCCTTTTAGATTCGGAACTAGATGACTAAAAGTGGTTTGTACCTGTACTCAGGATGTTTTCATGGGATTTGTTGACACTAAGAATATAGAATATCATCACAATCATCCTTTACCTTTAATGCTGGTGACTACATCAAAATTAAGCCTTTGAGTTTTGTTATAAACTCTATAGACAAGGCAGTGAGGAGTAACTGATTTCTTCTATTAGATACTATGAACCACCACGTTTTAAAACATCCAGTGACAAAACATTGCTATTATCCCATACGGCAGTGACACCTATCATCCCTCCCACCCAAGCCCCCGCAAATGATACACACAAACACCTGGAATGAACACTGAATGATGAGGACGGCACATCAATCCAATGCGTTGCTCATCAGAACACTCTGAAGTACACTTCATCCTGCTCTAGGGTTATTTGAAAAAAACGGAATGCCTCATAATCTCATCCAGCGCTCTCCATCCTGCTCACAGGCATGTTTCAGGACTGGTGGCCATGTCACCATTTTGTTGTGGCTCTTTCAAGAACCGTTCCACTTCCTGCGAGTCCACTGTTAAACTCTCTGGCCTGACCTCCCCTACTTTCTCTTTGTCTGTCCCCCTCTCCTCTTTAAACTCCTTTATCATCTCCTTCTTCTCTTTCTCTTGCTCCTCTCTTGCTCCTTTCTCCTCCTCGTCGTGCATCTCTGCAGGTTTGATGGCCACGTCTGTCTTGGCCTCGTCAGTCACTGCGATATTTTCAAGCTTGTCTGCTGGAGTTGATGATTTCTTTCTGATAAACAGGAAGTTACAAGTAGCCAGGACCACAGCTGAGAGGACCACCTCACTTCCTGCCAGCAGGAAGACATACATGTAGTTCTTGGTGGCGTCAAGAAGTCGGCCTGAGGCAGAGGACAGAGAAACAGAGACACAGATGAGAGGATAAAATGGAAATGAACACTAGTTTACATACATATTTTTTTGTTTTTTTGTCCTCTATCAAAAAAAGCTGATGATCAAATAAACCTACGTACTTAAACGTATCAAATAAGTACCCAAAAGTCATACTTTGTCAAAGTAAACGTCACCCATACAAGTAGTTCCTGAGTGAAAGTCAGATATAGCAGATATTAAATGTACTTCAGTATCAAAAGTAATTTTCTGGCAATAAATGTACTTATGTATCAAAGGTACAAGTAAAAGTAACTACAGATACATTCAGTATTAATATTACCATGGACGGAGGATTGGGTAGGGACGCTAGGGACATGTCCCCACCAATATCCAGTGAGTAATAAATTGTCCCCGGCAATAATTTGCTACACAAACAGTTAACAGATCTTGTTCTCTACTAGTCCTGCCTCCCTAAACCAGTAATGCTGAAGGATTGGCTTTGCGTTTTCTTGCTAACGTGTGACAGGCTGGCTCATGAATGTCGGCTGGCTGCAGTACCTAGCTACATCCTTGTTGACTTCATTTGCCCCAAAGCTGTTCTGTGCACCCGGGGATAGATAATTCAGAAGAACATGTCATATTGATTCAGTAAAGTCACAGTAGCCTACATTTGCGACATGCTCTATCAAAATCAGTCAGATGATGCAATGGCACATTTCTAGATACATTTTGTCAAAATGTGTTATTGCTCTGTTAAACTGCCTTCTTAATGGTCACTGCCCTTTAAAAATATAAAATAAAAAATGAACCCTTTAGTGGTGTTTGACCGTTGAGCTCTGCTGTTGGCTTATGGACCTGTAGACTCATTTGTTCTGAGCTTGGTTAATTAAGGCTTGTGACAGTGGTCATGTAACTTGTGTAATGCTTCTCCCCTCTCTCTTTCTGGTGCCAGCAGACACCTAGAAACCTCCCGACAGAACGCGCTTTACAAACGCTTCGCATTGCAATATCTGTGATGTCCTCTGTCCCCAGATGAGTGAGATGAGATGAGTTCTGTCCACTTGAGATTGAGACCATGAGGCATGCTAGAAGTGTAGTCTATTTTAACCCAAACCATGACCTTTTCCTAAACCTAACTGAGTAGTTTGTTGTTGTGTTGCCTAAACCTAACCAAACTGTGTCAAAAAACTGAAAATAGTAAGTCGACATTGACTTTTGGTGTCACAAGGTGGATCTTAACTAATATGAACCTTCATCTCTGAAAAATGTTGGTTTAGTTTCTGTCTGCTCTTACATGTAAACTTAAATGACATGATGTGGGCTGTTAGTAGCTGGTATAGCTTTAAGACTTGTAGTTAACGAAGTCCCTACATGTAACAACAACTCATGTCTCTAGTTCTACCTGTGCCACAACAATATTAAAAGCAAGAAATTGCATGTTCATGTTGTAGTTTCTGTGATTACTGACCTGCACCAGGAGGCCCCACCAGCACACAAATGGCCTCCATGAGCAGGACCAGGCCAATGGCACTGGAGAACTTCTCAGTACCAACTATTGTCATGAGAACCTCGAACTGCAGCGCACCCACCATACCATAGGAGACCCCAAAGAAGATGCAGAAGACCACTAGCGATGCATAGTCCTTGGCCTGAGAACAAGTGTGAAATTCATTGCAAAGGAAGAGCAAAACCAAGGTTTCACATCAGGAGACTACACTTTTCATCCCAGTTCCTAATGAGCACACAATCACTCACCTGTGATCCGATGAGGTCAGTGGTTCCATTGAAGATCAAAGCAAAGCTGAAGAGGTAGACACAACGAGGCCGCACCCATTTCAGTCCGGCGATCACACCGCACGTGGGCCGTGCAAAAATGTCAATGAAGCCCAGGATAGTGAGCAGCAGAGCTGATTTGGTGTCCTCATTCCCAAGCTCCTTCGCATAGCTCACAACAAACACAGGAGGCACAAACAGGCCCAGCACCATGATGGACGCCGCCACTGTGTAGATGAGAAACCCACAGTCTTTAAACACAGAGAAGTCCAACAGTTTGGCTTTGGGCTGCTTCTTCTTCTCTGCCCCCTCTGTTCCTTCTTCTTTGTCCTGCTCCAGGTCCGCAGCCTTAAGGGCCTTGGGGGGCACCAAAGGTTTCATGAGGGCCGCACACACACAACAGTTGAGTAGAATGCCACCCAAGATAAGGAAGCCCCCCCTCCATCCGTACTGGTACTGGAGGACCTGGCCCAGTGGTGACAGGCAGCACAAGGCCACAGGGCTTCCTGCTGCTGATAGCCCATTGGCCAGAGGACGCTTCTCACTGAAGTAGCGGTTGAGCATAATTAGAGATGGTTGGAAGTTCAGGGCTAACCCCAAACCTGCAGCAGAGGAAACAGAACTGCTTACATTCTTATGCTTTCTTTATTTAGGCATACATTTAACCATCAAACACCAGATCTATTTTTTTGGTGCAAATCCCCAATCACCCAAGGTTTACCATCTTAACAATAATCTACTGGAAGGTGTGAAACTCTGAGCAGACAGTCAGACCTGTAACGACTCCAGCAGAGAGGTAGATGTGGATGATGCTGGTGGAGAAGGAGGCCAGGATCATTCCCAGAGAGGCAAAGAGGCCGCCCACCATCATCACTGGACGACATCCGAAGCGGTTAACCAGCACGCTGCACAGAGGACCTGGATAAAAAGTAACACACTGAGTCAGGCAGTGTTTCTGAGTGGCCTGGAGCATGAACACAAGACAGCTTTAGAGATGTTGATATCTTTCCATCTGACTCATGGTCAGGCAGCAAACAAGCGTTTTTGCAGTTCAACTGTTGTTTCTTTAAGCATGTTGAAATGTCCTTCAGAGAACTAGAATGGCACTCAGTAGAGAGCATACCTCCACCAGGGCCCAACAGTGCTGTACCACTCTGCTTTTAAACCAGCACCAATGCCGTCTACCATCAATCAATCTTCAACTTTAAACGGTGAGCGAGTGGCACAGAGCACAGACTTCATGTCAGAAAGACGGCGCTGGAGCGCAGTGTTTCACTCATCACTGTACAAAAATCATTTATAACTTTATTCACTGATTTGGATGAAACTGAATCATATTTTATGGAGACGATGTTGTCTGGTTTTCCCTCTAATGTCCTCCAGCTGCTCTGCCTGAGCCCTTGTTGATTTACAGTTGAGTTTCCTGATGAACAGATGGTTTTACCTGTCTCTATAGTAACCACTAACAGCTGCAAAAAGGGAATAAGTGTATTTCCAAACATGTCTAATTAATCCTTTAATATTGGCAGAGCACATCCACAGCAGCCATGGACAATGTTTTGATTTGCTGTTTGCATATTCCTCACACTTGTTAAAATAGTAAAAGTTATTTAAAGTTTAAAATCAGTAAAGTGAATGAATACACTCAGAATTATGATGAGACAGATAAAAACCATGAACAAAACAAGCATAGAAACAGAAGTTCATGTCATTCAGAGTGACATATTCTCATATAAAAACTTTCCAGACATTTATTAAACATTAGTTATGAAGATGCAGACCATAACATAATCACCATGTTGTTGATGTTTTACAGTTGCTTCATAAAGAAGGTAATTATGCAAGGCTGCATTAAAACATTCAGCTGTTTCTTGTTTCAACCTGCTGTACGTGTTACACTGTATGTACTGTACGATCTGCAGCCTACCTGTGCCATAGAGCATGGCCAGCAGTATAGAGGAGATCCAGGCAGTGTCGCTGTATCCCACCCCAAACTCCCGGATCAGCTCTTTGAAAAAGACACTGACTGCTTTAGGGAAAGCGTAGGAGAAGCCAGTGATGACAAAACAGCCTGCCAGCACCGCCCAGCCCCACCCTCCATCTGGAGCCTTCACCCCTCCTGCACCCACGTCCACCGCCACACCTCCCATGATGCTCTGGGGCTGTTTTTGAAAAGGGGCAGACAGAGAGGCTGGAGGAAAAATGAAAATGACAACAAGCAGTTGGATCGACTTTCACTGTACGTCCCATTTAATGCTGCACCATGACTAAAGGCCACCAGCATTTAGACTGCTCCCATATTTAACATACTTAGCCAAACTGAACATGTGTAACATAAACATTACAATACCATTTTTAAATTAACTGTGATATAATTATCATCAAGTTGAACTACCAGAAACTCTTAAAGCTTTAGCTCCATTAGAGCTAAGCAGCATTTGACACTTTTGCTGTTTCGGCCCCTTGAAAGTGCAATATGTACAGAAGTATCCGCTGTCATACCACCAGACTACAGAGCAGCTTCATCACCAGACCGTGAGGATGCTGAACTCATCATCAACACTCCATTTTAAAAAATATTGTTCTGTTTTGTTCTTTTTCTGTGAATGTCATGCACATTCAAAAATAGTTTATGTTTTTAAACCCTTGTGTTTTAAAACCCTCTAACCCTAACCTGTCAAATTCATGCTCCAAATGAATAGGGGGCAGCATGTCACCAAAGTAACCATCAACGGATGTTACCTGTAACTGCCATTAGCTAGTTAGCTCAGTTAGCTGTGTAGCTAGCAGTCCTATTTACTGCTGAGTCTGGCCGGACTGGGAGCATGGAGAGTTGAGTGAGACGATGTAGTTCACTACTTCAACACCAAAGATTTTAATGTAATTCCGACAAACGGCAACTTCCGTGACTTGGAAAATGATCTTTTTAAATTCACAAACATTATATGTGTGATTCATGGTACAATTCAAACGGGATCAAAACATTTATTGGTCTCTCCCCATTTTTTTTCTGAAATAAGGTCACATGGTGGTCCACCGGAAGGGCTGTGACTTCAGATCTCTGTGCTGCAGGTATCAGTCAGTGGCCACCTCCAGAGGCCTGAGATGTTCTGTTGGACCACCTTACAGGACGTAGATAACTAAGATTGAGACTAAAGATAACATGTCCTCAGTCATAAAGTCAGCATCCTGATTCATACGTACAAGTCATGAAAATAAATAAGCATCGTTCTTGTATTGCAGAGTAGAGCTACTGTAGCTATTCCTAGTATGAAAAATATAAGATCAGACTGAGTTTTACAGGAAATAATCTGTTAGAGCGGCAGTATAATGCTTTACTTTCTAGCTGCAACCTCAGTTTTACTAGTTAGTTACTAGAATCAAGACATCACTACATGACACTCACTACTTTAACTTTTCACTCAACTTTAACTGTTCCAGCACAGTACAGTGGGAAAATGATATTAAACAGATGAGCCAATCAAGGTGTTTTCAAGGCCACACGGTAGGATGTTCAGTCTGACACCTGACCTCAGTGCAACCTATCGTGTGTTTTACGGCTAAAGATACCAAACTGAAGGCAGGCCCGTTCCCCACCCCACCCTCAGTGAATCAAGCAGGAAGTGAAGATGGCTGCAGCGCACGGCTCTCAGAGCATCAGCAGCTGCACATCTGTGGGTTAAAGAATTCAGGCAGTCATCGACCGGCAAGTATTTGAGACCGGTTATCCAACAAGACAACTTCATTCTAGCTTGTTTAATCTTTTACATCAATGTTCTCATACAATTAGCAGAGTATTTTTTTAATAAGGGATACAATTACTATGTGGTTCATGTAATGCACCTGTAAGAATCCTTAAATTAAAGCTGAAAGTCAGCCCTAACACTGTCACTGTCTCTTGTGTGATCATCCTAACACGTGGACTGCACTGTAAACTCAATTCAATCACCAGAAAAACTAAACTATTAACAAAATAATTCATGAAAATGGTCATATCAGAGATATTATCTAATTCAAACACTCGCTCCTTAGCAGTTGATTTTAGTATTTTCCCTCCTCACATCGAGCCAGTAAAGTATTTACAAGCCAGCAGTCACCAGCAAGTGTAACTTACTAATACAGTGTTTGATTTATGTTCCACTGGGTCTGTGGAGCCAGACATTACTTTAACTACCACACATTATACTTCAGCCAATGACGTGTGTGTGTGTGTGTGTGTGTGTGTATGTGTGCAGAGCATGAACAGGATGGTGGCCAGGATGCATTTGTTAGTATCCTAAAAGTCCCAGGAGACACTTCTCTTCCTCTCCCTAGATTTCTACAAATCAAAGCAGTAAAGACAATCAGCTACTGTTTGGACAGTGAGGAAACGGCTAGTGGCTCCATCCACTAATTTACAACCTGTTGAAGAGCTGAAGGAACGAGCTGAGAGGGTAAAAATGCAGGCTGGGCTCAGGCCAAACAACCAGCAATCCAGTGTCTCCTGGTAACATGATCATTTCAAGGCTCACACAGACGGGAATGTGACGGGGCCCACCTAAACAAACTATTGACCACCAGAGCCACTGTTTCAGACAGTCTCCAGGGAAATATGCTGCATTATTACACTGTCATGCACAGCTCTGAAAAATACACTGAATTCATTGCTGGGAATATTGTTGGACTGTAATATCAGCTTTCATGAAAATGTCCTCCGAGTCCCCTTGAATATTGAAGTCTTGATGTTGCACCCTGTGCTGAAAATCAAACTGATTCAGCTCAAATGTCCTCCAGCTCATTGATGACATTTAAAAAGAAATTTCACTACTGAATTTTACAACACCAACACAACAGTGACCTGGAAGTTAGAGGACATGATTAGGTGCATTGACAAAAACCAAGAGTGCTTCTTTAGAGCTTGAGCGGGACCGAGGAAGATTCAACATATTCAAAAAAAAAAAAATCTGCTATTATTAATTATTTCCCTGTCAGTATAAAGTACCTTTTTTTAATAAAGAAATATTCAAATTTGGGGGTTTGTTGTGGCATTTTCTTCAATGGAACAGCTGTGAAAGTTATTGAGATGTTATCAGCCACGTGACCTATATACTAGGAATATAACAGCAAAACGTGTAAGAAACTTGATTTTCTTCTTAATCTTTTTTTTTTTCACTGATTACACTTAATGAATCGAGCCAGAAATCCCAAATTGATTTTAAAATATATTATTTACATACTTTTTAAAGATTAAATCTTCACTGGAGTTGCTAGGTTAAAAACATTAGTGCACAGCTCGACCGCACGTCGAGGATGTAAATAACCTGTAGGGCTCGCAGAGACCTGGATACACCAGACCGTGGATGTAATAACGGAAATCTGGACACAGCATTGGAAGTGGAGCCCCGTTCATTCCTATGAAAGCTGCTCAGTGGTGCATGAAGCCATAAGTTTGACTTCCTGTGTGTAAAATGACCTGGATCTTCAGCATAGCTTCCACACTGAGGCTCATAGAGCGTGCTCACTAGAGACTATCACTGGCCCAGTGGCTAACTTGTACTCTCAACCTCCGCTAACTTGAATGGGAATGAAACAATTTAATGGTGCTGCCCTTCTACACTGTACGAATGTTATTGGACTGAATGGATCAATTAATCAATCTATGGGAAAAGGTATTTTTGGGGCCAGTGTGCATCACGTGAGGTTGTCATTACATGGTATGGCCACTTGACCTGTAGCTATTTTAGTTTATATTTATTTATTTATTTTACGTTTTTCCATTTTAAAACAAGTCCCCAGCTACTTCAGTTGTTTAGGAGAATGATGCAATGCTGTTTTGCTGTGAAGCTCCAGAAATGTTTTGAGGACTTACAAAGTTCACCTGACTTTCCATCAGCATGGAGGATGTTTGGGTGAACTGTTCCTTTAAGAAAAGGATCTTAATAATCAGAAATACGTCGCAAGTTCCTTCACACCACAGCTATGGTATGGTATGCAGTGGTATGATACGTCTATGGTGTGAACATGTTTTTTTAAACTTATTCCTACTTTTCTTTTTCTGTTCAATCACTCTTGAGTATTGAGTTTAACATTGATAAATGTGAAAGGCTTCAGACTTGCTCGAGCTGAAGCACGTCACTCCACACAACATGCCACTGACATCAGAGGAGCCGACACAACCTAACCTGCACGAGCTCCTCACGTCACGAGATGTCACGACATGGGCGGCTGGCATCACGTGGGACACCGAGCATCACAAATGACAAATCACACCATATGACGGACATTCAGGATATACAAACGTGGCTATTAATATTCATGTGGCAGTGACAGACCGGCCACACACTGAATTGTTTTAGTAGACAAGAGGTGAGATATAATTGTATCGCTCGTGATGTGAGAATACAGGTCGTGACAAACTGTTGAGTCTCTTACCGGGTGATGCTGCTGAGCCGTCCCTCCTCTAGCCTCTCTCCTCAGCACCGGAGCCGCGTTTCCCTCCGCACGTCTGCCTGCAGACCGACAGCAAGGGGGGAGCCCTCATCCTGCTGGCTGGGTCCTAATGCCTCCATGTCACAGTCCTCACTCAGCAGTGACCAATGAGAACACCGCCCGCTCTGCTATTTCTGGCCTCTTGCGTTATTAACAGTGTGGGGGAGACTGGGACTGGCTGGCACCATCTTTTATCTCTTCTATCAGTGTCGTCATTTAGCTCATAACTGTGGGCTGTAGTAATAAGACTGAAGATCCCAACTGCTCTGTATAAGGTGTAATGGCTCTTTAATTTTCAATGCATATCATTAAAAAACAACATTTTCAACTTCAGTAAAGAGCATTTGTGTTTTGTTTGTTTGTTTGTTTGTTTTTTCTTAAATCAACAAATTGTAAATTGCTGGTGAAGAAAGTTGATTGTTGATTGTCACTTGATCGGCAAATACTGATGCTTTAGGTTGACATCCGATCCAAGCTGCCAACCTAAAGCGTCAGACCACCTCTTGTTGCTTTATATAAAAAAAATTGGCCACCCATTGAATTCATACTCCAAACAAATAGTGGGCGGCACATCACCAGAGTCACCGCTAACCGTTAGCTAGATAGCTCAGTTAGCCTGTGTTCCTATCATAGATATGTATATACACCCGGACTGGGAGCTCGGAGCACTCTGGAAGTGTTTTACAGTTAAACTGCACCCGACCACTGGACGGAGAAGCTTTTCAGACCCGGGGAGGACAAGATGTCTTTGACAGAATGTCAAACCTGTTATTTCTTAATATTCTGTTGTTAATTTTGTTTAACTTTTGAATATTTTGAACAATAATGTGTTAATATTAAGTGGTTCTCCTGCAACTTAGTTTTGGACAGTCATAAACTTGAGAGACTTTCAACAGGCAGGTTTTAAAAAGAGTGGTCGGACTTAAAGTCCCTACAGTTGGTTGTATTTCGGTTGCTATGTCCGGTAGCTCCTCAGAATTATACTACATTTGTGTTGTCTTGCCCATCATTGTTTTCAGCTTTGTTACTGAAACATGTTCTGCCCATTGCAGAAATACTGTCATCATCATTGGAGAAGAAAGCAGGTGTTTTGGATTAAGAGCAGCAGACTTTGAGACCATCATGGCCCACAGCGTCCTTTGACCACCCAACCTGACCGTTTGGACCGCCCCATGGAGGAAGAGACTCAGACTAAGAGCCATGCTAATCCAATTTGGTTTAAGGCTGCTGCTAGTTGATGTCTGGTCAAAGGAAAAGGAAATGGACAAAATGGGACTCAGGCTGGACAAACAACGTGATATCAGAGACTGTTGTGTCCACAGAGACCAGTCCCCACCACAGCATCTGGGATCAAGTTGTTGCACTTGACAGGCGGACTGAGAACAGGATTACAGCTGGATGAAGAGAGGTGGACTTTGTGTTTATAACATCGATGCTTGGTGCTGACACACGATATGAAGATGCCGACCACATTATCATCACCATCTAGTTGCTGCTGTTTACATTCACCCTGACGCGGATTCAAAAGATGCACTATGTGTTTATGTATATTTCTATATTAATAACTGTATATATGTTTGTATATATTTGTGTAGTATGAAGGAGTTTACAAACTTTCATTGTGTGATGCAACCCTGTGTTGTATAATGAGGAATGAATAACCTAACCCTAACCTTGTACCTTGTACCTTCCCGTAATGAAACTTAAGGGTTAAAGGTTAAACCAGGGTTGTAAAACAAATTTCCCTTTTTTAAGTCTCTTTTTGCTACATAAAAAAAGTTGTTTTTTAAATTACAGTGGAGTGTTGATGAGTTCAGGAGTCTCAAAGCTTGGGAAAGAAGCTGCTCAGTAGTCGGGTGGTATGGCAGCAGGGTGGGTGTTGTCTTTTGGTATCCTTTGGGCTCTGTGCAGACATCTCACTTCATCCAATGTGTGTAATGTGATGCACTTTTAGTGTACTGGCATTAACCAGAAGCCGCATTGAGACACCTGGAGGTGTGCTGCTCTCTCCTGTGATGCTCTGACTGACAGAGGGTTACTGATCATGGAATAAATGAACCACTGTGCTGTTGCTGCGGGGAACTGACTGGTTTGCTGATGCTCACACTCCCCCTGGGCAGGTAGCATGTGTGCTTGTGCATGTTTTGTAGCTCACTTACACACTCTGCTCACCTCGACAGCCTCTTACACAAGCATTTCTCTCTGGAACAATACTCTAGATACCTTGTGTAAAAAATGGATGCTCACATTTGACTGCATTAAAAAACACCCAGGCATGTTCATGATAAAATCAACTCTTTTTCCCAATGTGCTTTGTGTTCTCTCTCTTATTGGTTTGTTTGTTTTCACTGTGGATGTTATTCTTATCCTGGGATCATTTGTCGCTGCACATACTGCAGGGAGGAGCAGCATGACCTGTTGTATAACTGTCCTGAACAGCCGGCACGTGCTCTGGTTGTCCCACAGCACCACTTAGTGGTCAGACTATGTCATTATGTCAGTAATGAGCAATTTTATTCCAGCACTAGACATCCCAAAAGTTGATTGTAGTGTGTGGTTGCTATTAAATATTAAATGTGAGCTAGCCAAGGCCTTGATTTTGAATACATACAAAAAGAAATTAAAATAGAAATATAAAATCATTTAGTGCCAATCTTTGAAGTACTGCTTTCCATAGTTGAGACTGTATGACATTGCATCATACCACTGACACCTTCATCTGCTTTAAAGCTGCATTCAATTATTATTTTTTGTTAACTTGTGGGGCAGCAGAACATGATTAAAACACAACACCTACATATGATAATCTGTTATAACATTTTAAGTTGTCTTGGTGAATATGTTAGCAAATAGCTGCCTATGCACTCATCTAGCAGCTGTCAATCATACATCAAATTTGCACACACAAAACTCTGCCATCAAATAGTTTAAATGTTAGCATACAAACTGTTGCTAATTAGCTCTACAAGAAAAGGACAGCTAAGGATGATGGGAATGTCAACAGGCTAATCTGAAGCCTAAACTGTCAACAAGTATAGGACAAATTAAAACTAATGTTCAATGAACTTGCTAGCTCTGGGCCTAACAATGATAATATGGTACATTTACTCAAGTACTGTACTTAAGTTAAATTTTGAGGTATTTGTACTTGAGTGTTCCCATTTTCTGCTACGTTATACTTCCACTTCAATACATTTTGGAGGAAAATGTACTTTTACTAAAATGTATTTCATAACTTCAGTTAATAATTACTTTGCAGATTGCATGCTGCTGCAAAGCCCAAGTGGTGCATTGTAAATGTATGCAACATTTACTTTTACTCATACAACACTGTATACACAGGTCCAGGTCCAAAGAATGGTATTGTAAATTCAGGTATGGATATTTATGGTCCCCAGAGGATGATTTCTAGCAAATCTCAAGAACATAATATGCAAACCCAAACTAACAATATCAATGCAGTCACAACTTTTCATTTCAGCCCATCCAGTAAATAAAAAGCAACAGATACAAGTACTTATTAATTTATTTACACAATTTTAAAATACACAAATACAGTGGCATTACAAATGAGGAGCAAAAGTCTTAAGGTAGGAGTGGAAAAGAAAGACTTCCCATGAATCCACAGTAAGAGATGCATTGTGGGACATGAGCAACCATCTCCACTGTAGTTAAAAGCCAAACTTGACAAGAGGTGACAAAATAAGAAATAACCGAGAAGCAGACGTGACACACTGAAACTATTCTCCCATGTAAAGTGTACTTGCATTTATCATAGCCATCATCAGTGAGACAAACAATTTAATCCATCACTTTTTTTGTTTTTCAAGCCCACAGGTGAAGTATATTTAATTAAAAGAAACTGTCTTAGCAGGAACTCCAATGAAGTGAGGCATTCCCAGTCCCTCCATACACTGTCGTCATCATCTGAAACCATACAGCGGCTCCTGCGGATGTGGCAGACAGAGTAGGCACATCCTATACACAACAACAGAACAGACATGTACAAATTACCACTACAACCCCTACCCCCTTTATCTACAGAATATGGCCTACAATACCTCGTAAGCAGTCTACCACATAGAGAATTTTCTAGTTCAAAATCTGCAGGATTCATCAGTCAGCTCGGCCGACTGCTCAGATCCAGTCTCCTCTTGACGGAAGGTCACAAGTCACTGAAAGCCACGTGAGTCTGAGCAGCTCCAGTACCGTTCTGTTGGGACTCAGCTGTGATCTTGTCTTAGGAACACACTCCGTCCAGAGCTCTCCAAAACCTCCTCACTTGCATTAATCCTGATGTTAAAGCACACCGGTCCATTTTCTATCTGGACTCTCAACGCTCATCTGTCTTGTCCTAAATTGGTTTCATTAAGTCTGATGATGTTTGGTTGTCCGGTTGTTCCTCTAACTTTAACTGTTTTTTTAAAGCTTTTCCAGAGCAACAGAAGATGTTCTACAACTACTTTGACAAGCTAAGTAGTAACTCAACTGATTAGGGTTGGGCCAGTAGACTGCTATCGTCTACTGGCCCCCACCGAAGAGCACAAGAAAGTAGTATGTCCTCTCATACTTGCCGTAAGGCTGGAGTACTTGGGAGTTTGTGACAGAACAATGTCATCATCCATTGCCATATTACACTGTGAACATCACCCAGTTCTACGATGTGTAAATTTGGTGTAAATATGATATGCATTTGAGTGTCAGACATCGAAGACATCTCATCTAAACTGACTGGCTTTACTAAAGTGTACATACATAGTTTAATTGTTAACAATCACGAACTAAAATGTTGTGTAATGGCGCATTCTCAATATTTAATGAACTGGAATGGGCTTGGAAGTTACAGTGTACTGCGTTTGTCTTGCTAACTATGATGCATTTCTCAAATATAATCCTGCAAATGGACAAAAATAACCATTATTACACCTCCATTGTAGAGTTTAACTCTGTCATGGACTTAGCAGTTCCTTATTTGTGACAGGCTGGCTGACTGAAACCATCAGGTAGTGCGATGTACATGGGGAAAACTTAACTCCAACTAGTTTCATTACATTGGAAAGGACATTACTTTAGCACCTGTGAGGTTGATTTTCATTGTGCCGTCTACTGGGATAGTGCTGGACAGGCACATCCTGACAGGCGGGTAACAAGTCTAAGACAGAAAATGAGCGTTTAAGGTCTAAATAGAAAATGGCCAAAGGTATGCTTGAAAAATGCAAACTGCATGTTGGCCCGAAATGGAAGCAGACGGTTAAATGGTGTAGAGTGAGGTTTAGGAGACAAAGGAGTTAAAAACCTAAACAATGTTCATCCCCACCCATTTGAGCCTGCATAAGCCTACGACAGAACCACACAAACACACACACAAAACCACATCACTATGCACCGGGTTAAAAAAAACAACTCATCCATTCAATGTGGACAGATCGACCTCCTGTTTCATTCACAGCTTTCCCAAGCAGCACACTGCAGTCACAACCTGAAGACAGAAAGAGAATGTGCTGCGTGTTTTTGGATGTACGTCCTGGTTCCAACGCACCTGAGGAGGACCAAAAGAAATGAAAAAAAGAAAGGGAACCCAAACTCATACTGTGGGATCACCTTTAAAAATAGAACATCAAAACCCCTTGTCCCATTTTTAAAACAAGGGGGTAATCCCCCTATCTATTTTACATTTAACCTAAAACACCTACAAAAAGGGATTTAAGGACCCTCTCAGGACACAAAACAGAGTTTAGGCACTGTCCTTTCACACTGCCAAGATGGATCACGTGTCTTCCTGCTTCCATAATTAAAAAAGTCCTGCACACTACTTTCAACAGCTAACAGACTCGTCATTCTCTATTTCCAAACCCTTGAGAAGTCTGACCAGTGGAGCTGGTGTAATAGATGTTTTAATGCTAAAAGAACAAAAAGTAAAATCAAAGTTAATTACAAAAAAAAAAGATGCCAGAGAAAAGTGAATCCATGGCTTCATCAACAGTAAGGAGGAGGAAGGTAGTGTTTCCACATCTTCCATGTGACAAGAAGGGAGGCTGAGGCTGCTACTTTGCCAAGGTGGTGAAGACAACCAGACTGTACTCCACCTGCCCATCTCTCTCACACACAAACACACACACTCTGGGTGGTGCACTTCTTCCTCTGTCGAGTGAACAAGAGTGCAGCCAGACTCTTGTGCAATGGTTGGTAGTCCTCTGTGTCAATTAAGAGTCCTGTATGTGTGGGTGTGTGTGTATGTGTGTGTGTGTGTGTGTGTTAGTGTGTGTGTTGCAGGTGGTGCATGTTGAGGCCTCCATGGTGCACAGGTGGATGGTAGAGTTTCACCGTGGTGCTGCAGACTGGAGGCCGCTAGGTGTGACCCGGGACAGAGCCTGGAGATGACCCAAGAAAAAAAAAAAAGATGACATCATTAACATAATCCATACAAACTAACAGCAAAGAGCATATAACTTAACATTAATGGGGAATATTTACGATAAAATATTTACAGTACATGCTTTGGTCAGTAAATGATTCATAGTGCACCGTCCAGGCTGGCTGCCAGGCCACGGCTGCAATGGCTGCAACATAATTCATAATAAAGTTGTGTTTTTACCACTGACAGGCTGAGGCTGTGTCTGATAACATTAAAGAAACAATTCGTACAGATCGAAACCTTAAATAATAAGATTCATTCTGTTTGAAACACAAGTATCGTTCAAGGAGAAGTGAAACTCTGAAATCTTGTGAGAGGTGAGTTGTTGCAGGAAGATGACAGTTGGAGAGAGGAGTTTGGAGTTTACATAGAGGAACTACCAGCAAGAATGTATTTCCAAACTCATGACTGAATATTGAAGAGCGACTTTCCTTAAATGAGACTTGTGTTGAATCTTATTATTGAGGAAAAAGGTCTCTGTACCAATCACTTCCCTAACGTAGTCAGACACAGAATAACAACCTCAGCCTGTCAGTGGTCAAAACAGGCATTTCAAGAGGATGCAACTTTGATGGTCGGAGCTGCTCAAAAGGATCGTGGTTGGTCGTGTCGTGGTTGCCAGCTGAGGTGATCTATTAGACCGACTAAATATAAATCATTTACACACCTAAACATGTAAATATAAAAAACACAGACTTCTCCTTTAAATCTGCTGCTTTGAGTTAAATGATTCACACCGTCACTCTCTTACAATATCAACCAGAGGTGTGGACTCGAGTCACATGACATGGACTTCAGACTCAAGTACAGACTGTGGAAAAATACATGATTTTGGTTTGCACTCCACACCCACGAAGTCATGTTATGTAACTGTGCAGGCACAGGGCTGAGTTTGGGTTTGAGTGCAGGTACCACATATGTGAAGGGCGTGTTCAGTCAAGTATCTTACTGGGTTTCCTTTTTTACTATAATGTCGAACTATTAAAAGGCAAAAATGCCTTCAAATGATTACATTTTAAAAAATGAAATCAAACGTTTTTTATTAGGGCCTCAAAATCTTCAAAATTATTCAGAGTTAAACTGTTTTTAAACTGTCTTTAAACTGTGAGGTTTCAAGTGAAAATATCATCCTTATGAAAACTGTGAGCTGAAAGCACTCCAGACTGTGCAGTTCTGCCAAAACTGAAATTAAATATTGTCTCAGTAGAACGAGCACTTTAACCAGGTCTTTTAATGAGAACCTAAACACGGCACTAACACTGCTTAAAATAAATAAAAAAGGGCTGGGATTTAAACTCCACATCAGCAGAGAATTAAATCCATCTATCTGAACATGATTCATAATTATAACAACAGAAAACAACAAAAAAAGGCCCATTATGGTTTCAGGCTGACACTAATTGAAAGCACATGAACACATGCCAAACAAAACTAGACATTAAGTCAACGTCTTGCTCCTTAAGTCGTTTGTAGCACCACTGCTGTTGGTTGCAGTAAACAATCATTTTTAGACTTTGGCTGTTACACTCTTTGACCTCTTGGGGGAGCACTAGGTCTATAACAAAGAAAAGAACAAAGGACATAATGAAGACTTTAGAGCTGTTGGGAGGAGCTCAGCTGCTCTGTACTGACCCACACTGCCAGCAGGATGGTAGGAGATGCTCTTAAACTACATCCAAAAGAAGATAAATGCTTATTCACCCTCATATCTCAACTGTTCTCATTAGTCTGTCTCACTAAGCTCTGCTGTTACCAAACTATAGCTGCTAATTTGTTGCTTCATGTCAGTGATTCATTTTCAATGTAAAATGCAAAAAGGGGAACAAACTAACATTTGGAACAAGTGAAAAGGGAAGTGCTTTGTCCTGAAGCAGATCTGTATGTACTGATGCACAACGTGTGTTCCGTTATGATGTATGGTTTATATATTTCATAATATTTACAATGCAAAGTCCTCCCTTCTTTCTTTTTCAATTCCTGTACATCTTCTCCTGCCCTACAGCTCATACGTAGTTTGGTACATCAGACCTAATTAAGGACATTACTAGGGGTAAGCATCTCTCCCTTGATCTGATACTTATCTAGATACACGGGCTACAATATGATTCAGGGATGATTCTTTTTATTATGGAACGATTTCACACGATTCGATTTGATCTGGTTTTGGTACGATCCAATCCAATTCTTTGTTTCATGTAGACATTCATTTTCTATTATAAATTAGAGGAAGCCAATTTTGTAAAAGTGGCATTGCTTACCTTCAAATAGATATTTCATAAAAGACCAGGGAAGACCAGCAGTCACAGAATACAGCTAATGATAGCAACACGTTCAAAAGCAGACAGGTCTTAAGTCCTTAGCAATAAAACGGGCTATAGATGCCGTGATTACCTAAGACCTCGCCCAGTTGTGGCTAAATTGTGGCTGGAAAAAGTGTTTACTCTCTGTGTCTAGTCTGTGCTAGTGCTAGCTTTACTAGCATCCTTGTTGTCTACACAGGTTTCACCATGCCGTCTCACCAGGTGAACGCTAATCTGTTGTGCTAATACTGTACTTAGACACTTTTCTACAGAGCTTACAACCGGCCTGCTTTTTGTCCAACTTTCCATCCTTCTTATAAAATCCAAATCTCTTCCAAACTTTTGATTTTAGATATGACGGTGCATTGAAAATCTTGTTGCCATTGTCGAACATGTTGCTTTTGTTTTTACCTGGCAGGCAATGCTACGCTAACCTTGTGACGTATCTAGCGCTGACCTTTGAACTTTTAAAAGAGTTTGAAGACGCTGTGAGGAAGTAGCAGCATAGCAGCTGCAAGCAACTGATTCATTAACTTTAAAATCGGGCCATCGACCGGTTCGCAGTAAATTTAGATCGATCCAGAGGTCCGTGTATCAGTGTAGTCGTATCTTAAACTTTGAAAACTGATTTCTGATTCATATCGGTGAATTGTTACACCCCTAGACATTACATAACCAAGCACAGTTTGTGTCTTTGTGCATGTGTGTGTGAGTTACCTGTGAGGTGGACATGCGAGACGTATCCTGGCGTCCCGTCAGGTCTGAGGAGGAGATGTTGACAGGTGCCCCACGATGAAGACGCATGCTCACCTTCCTCTCCTTCTCCAAACCTGAAAGATGGAAAGGTACAAGAAGTCAAATGATGAAGTCAATGGATGGCAAAGCCGAGAGAGTCCTAAGCTGAAATCAATACCAGCACTGAATCACTTTAAAAGCTAATGACCATTCAATTCAGCTTCTCTATTCCTTTTAAAAGTGTGTGTGTGAGAGTGTGTGCTGACCTGTGTGTGCAGCGGGGTTGAGTGGTGAGGGGGCTGCCACATCCTGAGCTGCCCTGGCTCTTCCTGAGGCTGAGGCCATACCCCTGGCCCCGGGGTTCCTGCTGTGCCTCAGCCTCTCCTCCCGCTCCCGACGCTCCCTTTCTGCATCCTCCACGGCCCTGTTGGCACCCTGACAGACAGACACAGACAGACAGACAGACAGACACACACAACTGTTATTTTTTTCTCTGGCAAATCAATCTATGAGAGGGTTTATTTAGAGTTTAGATGTGTGGGTTGATTTTCATGAAAATTGGCTGTCATGTTTTTGGAGATGTGAAGGCTACCAGACAACAAGCCATATGGTCTATTTTGGGATACATAGCATTTGACATAAAATATCAGTTTTTGGAAATACAACTTGTTATTTTGGCCAAATTAGTTTGGCTTAAGGTAACATTTGTGTTTGTAATTGGGCAGTCAACCGTGTACAAAAAGTGCTTCTGTGTAGTGTTCTTGTATGTACAGATCTTATAGATATTAGATCTAGTGTTACTGTAATTATACACATTTCAGTGGGCAGTACTCTACTTGATGACAACACCTCATGCTCAGAAAAAGCTAGTAAGTGGACCTTTGAGTTGAGATTATTTTGTCACACAAGAATCTTGTTGTTTCGGTTGTAAAGTATTAGTCTTCCGGCTCTTGGAAATTTTTGACTCGAGTTGAGTTCATTTGTTTTTGTTTAGTTTGAATGTAAGGTAAAGTGATTCCAGTATGTATTTGTGCCAAAAGTTTTAAGCATACTTGATGTTAATTGGGATAATATCATGAATCACAATTATTTTGGCCAGGATTATCACGACTATGATTACATTTTCATATCATCCCATGCCTACTTCAGAATGTACCCTATCAGCTGTAAGGACTGTGGGAGCAGGGACTGACTTTGGTGATGACAAAGAATGAAGTTAATCCCCTCAATGTGACAATAAAACTTACAAATTTGAGCATGTTCCAGTCGAAGACATAGTCGTAGGAGAAGCCCTGTCTGTGGAAGAGGTTCCTGAAGAGCTGGCGGAGGTACGAGTAATCAGGCTTGTCATCGAACCGCAGAGAGCGGCAGAAATTCAGGTAGGTGGCAAACTCCGCTGTGGAGACGGGAAAGACGGGAAAGTTCACTCACACATGGCCTACACTGCAACTTTATGGCAAAGATAATACAATCACACAGACTTCCTTGTCGATATGAAAAGTAGTATATATAAAACGTTATGACTGTTGAGTTACATACTACACAGAACAAATAAAAGATGGGAGGGAGCAGTGAAACATACATGGGTAGCCTTTGCACAGGACTTCAATGGGAGTGGACATTTTCTTCTCACTGATGCGTTCGTACTTCTGCCTCTTGGTGGCGGCTTTGAGGCCTTGCCAGGGAAGAGAGCCCAGGTTGAAATACATGAGGACATAGCCCAGCGACTCCAAGTCGTCACGTCTGGACTGTTCTGTAGACACACAGAGGACAATGTCAGATCAGCAGCCAGGTGGTTTAATCCGTTCATAACATAAGGCAGGGTTTTATAGTCTTACCAATGCCCAGATGTGTGTTTATGGAGGCGTAGCGGGCAGTGCCAGTCAGGTTCTTGTTCTCGCGGTAGGGGATGTGCTGGTGTGTGCGGGCGTCGCGGTATTTCTTGGCCAGGCCGAAGTCGATTATGTAGACCAGGTTGCCCTTCTTGCCCAGCCCCATCAGGAAATTGTCTGGCTTCACGTCTCTGTGGATGAAGTTCTTGGAGTGGATGTATTCAATGCGGCTGATCTAAGGGGGGAGGGGAGAGTTTGAGAGGATAAATCAATTTGGATTCAAGTCACGCTTTAGATCCAATTGGGATCAATCCAGCACTGTGTGGTGGTGTTTTGTGTTACTGCAATGCAGAATGACATGTTTTTCCTACTGTTAAAGGAGTACTAAAAAGTAAAAAATGTCCAGTTTGCACCCGCCCCTTCCCCTTTGTTTCTCTTCCTCTCTGGCTCTCACCATCTGGTCAGCCAGCAGCAGGACTGTCTTGAGGCTGAATTTCCGAGAGCAGAAGTTGAACAGATCCTCCAGACTGGGCCCCAACAACTCCATCACCATCACATTGTAGTCGCCCTCAGCCCCACACCACTTGATCGTCGGAATACCCACTGGAGAAAAGGAGGGAACAGAAAAGGACAGAAAAGGTTACATTAGTATTATTTATTCATTGTTAATCATTCATTTACTGTGGTCACCCACACTCAGTTCCTATCATTTGGATGATCAACTCTTTGTAAGATAAATGTGTTTCATGACTTACTACCTGGCCCACTGATAAATGCTCTGAAGAATGGTCCTTATCTTGTGTATCCTGCTCTAAACATTCTTCTTAGGTCTTTTTTTAAGACACTCATAGAAACTTTGACCAAAGTGTAAGTATGACTCTTTAGTGCTCACTGCTGAAACCCCATAGTGTTGACAAATAAGGACTTCAATATACCCAAATCAGACAATGGCAGGTGATGTGTCACAGTTGCATCACATCAACGATCATGAAAAATTCGCAGAGGTGAGCTCAAACTATTAGTTGATTAATTGCATAGACAATCTGAAGAAAATTAACAACTAGGCAACTACTTTTATGATTGGTTAAGTGATGGTCATTTGTCAAACAAAAATGCGAAAACATGCTGGTTCCATCTCGGCAAAAAATGCTCCTTCGTATTATTGTAAACGGCATATCTATGACTTTTATTTTACTGTTGGTCAGACAAATCAAGACTTCTGAAGAGGTCACCTTGGACTCTACCATTAATCAAGTAAATAATAGACAGGTTACTTGATAAACCAATCCGTAATTGCAACCCTAATGTGATGTGATAAAGACAGCCCATCAGTCATTGTGTCCATGATTATTCTTCCGTTTGTTACAGAAGGAAGCTTACTGAAGATCATTCCCCCTTGATTAATAGTTATGTTGATTGAGGTTATTAATCATAAAAATCTTAAATGAGTTAGGAGGATAAAGTTAACATTTTAGAAAGGAACCATCAGTGGAGTTGCCATAAAATATTGTTATATTATAACAAAATATTATTCAGCAGCTTGGTCAATATGATACATACAGCTCTTTTTTACACAGATGCCTTTATTTTGAGCATTATTCATAATGCTTACAAGCAAACGTATGCAAAGTCCAATTCGATGCTTGAGGCTAGGCATTGTGGGTAGAAATGGCTAAACTCTGAAAGGCCTGATCATGTACATGGTGTCCATGCCCTGACACACAGGAGGAGTGTTAAGGCAGGGGCCAGCTGGTTTAGTAGTAGCTGGTAATTGGCTGACGTTGCCAGGGCGAAGAGGCCATCTGGCATTTCCTTCTACAGGCAGACAGCAACAAAATGCTGCTGCTCAGCACCTAGCAGCACACTCTGCATCAGCTATTTATATACATACAAACGCAAATACATCCCACAGTCTGGGTCAGCCACTGTGCCCCAACAAATCCCCACTGCTGGAACAAAAATACAAATGCATGCGTGTGCAGAGTTGTGCTTACAGAGACAAACTGTCTCCTGTGCTGTGTGTGCTAAGTTCAGTCGACATTTGGCTAGATGAACAGAATTACTGAGATCAGAGTGTATTCATTAGCCAGTGAAGGAAAACTAGTTTGAAAACTAAGCTGAAACATGTCTCAGGGGTTTCAGTGGCCACCTCAGCAGTAAGGGCTGAGTGTGATTAGAGAATACAGTTGTTGGTCTTTTTCAACATGTGGTACAAACTACTGAGCTGGCAGAACATTTAAAAATACCCAACAGCCCTGTAAACTCCCCGTTCACGCCAACTCGGTGTGACTCAGGTTCTTTCCCTCTTCTCCCAAGCTTAAAACTTGTGTGCATGTTTAGAGCTGGCACAAAACTGACATACTCAACTCTGATGGGGAAGTTCTTGTGTCACAGTGCCAGTGCATCTACACTGGTGTCATTCAAATCCAAAGAAATGTGTTTCTGTGTGATGTTTTTTAGCAATGCTTTGAACAAGGTCAGTTTGTCGTTAGATTGACCACAACTACAATTTGGACTGCCAGGACATTTTGTACAGACATTCATGGTCACCATAAGGCAAATCCTACTGATCCCCTCAGATTATGGCAACATTCAGACCAAATAACATGGTGCAGCAAAACGCCGCAAGTTTGCGCAGCAGTGTTGGAGTGTCACTCCATGGTCTGTGTGTGTGATGTGTTGGGAACCCCTGCTGATTACTTTGCCAAAAGGAGAAGCTGCTATGTTGTTATGCTTCTAGCATGCTGGTCCTACAGTGATCGTTTGTCCTCATTGACGGATTAAAAATAACAGTTAACAACCAGGATGTGAGGCAGATCATTACTGTGCGTTTTAAACTGAGGCACCAAAACAAACCGAGTGATCACAAGTGAAACATGACGTTACACAGACATGTCCGTTTGTGCCCCGTCTGTAGCATTTAGCCATGCTAAATAACGTGCCCCGCTACTGACCCATTCTGCTCTGCCTCTGGTCTGCGGTCATGACTGTGCAAGAGTAGGTTAAGCATGCCAGCCCTACAGTGATCTTCAGCATCCATGGATTTTAATAAGAGTGTTCCTAACAGGTGTACAATGCCAAACTGAGTGAATACACATGACACATGATGTAACACTACACTAGTTTCAGTCATTCATGCTGCAAGAAAAAAAAAGTGACAGGATATGTGTGTGTGTGTGTGTGCATGGTGTGTTAGGGGTTATACAGTACCTCCACCCTGCATCATCTTGTAGATTTTGCTCTCTATGTGGAGCTGCGGGTGTTTGGTCTTCACACATTCCAACTTGATGGCTACCTCCTCTCCAACTGAGATATCAGTACCTAGACAGACAAACAGAGACAGATGGAGAGGTTAGCTACATGGAAACACATCACATTATTTTGCTCTAAGAATGTAGCATAGTAGGTTGATCTACCAGAAGTTTACCAGAGTATATTCAAAAAGGCACTGAACTATGAACAGTGTTGAATCTAGAGCATAGAGTCCGGACAAGTCAAAGGGGAATAAAGTCAAAGTCCAAACATGTCTTTATATCATGTTTGAGTCCAATGGTGCTATAATGCGAATTAGATATTAAGATTATAAAAAGATAGCCTCAACAAGTTACTGATCTCAGGGCCTTGGTCACCTCTCTTGCCAAGGCCCTTCCCCCCCGACCTCATGGGTTGGTTTTTGCTCCGATATGCATTGTCAGCTGTGACACCTTATATACACGTGTGCCTTTCCAAATCATATCCAATCAATTGAATTTAGCTCAGGTGGACTCCAGTCAAGGTGGAGAACATCTCAACGATCTATCAAGAGAATGGGAGGCACCTCAGCTAAATTTGTCACAGCAAAAGGTCTAAATATTTATATCAATGTTTTTCCTTTTTAATAAATTTGCAAGATTTCTGAAATTCCGTTTCTGCTTTATCATTATGGTGTTTTGATTGTAGATTGATGGGGGAACAAAATAATTTAAATGATTTTAGCATTAGGCTGCAACATAACAAAATGTGATGGGGTCTGAATAATTTCTGAATGCACTGTATGTAGCGAGTACTTTAGCTGCTGGTGACAGAATAAAATATAAATCACTCATGTGGTTGGTGATTAAAGTGGAGAAGGCCTGCTGGACATATCAGCGCTCGTTAACACAGCGAAGCCAGCCAAAATGGAAGAGAAGCCAACAATATGCACTGCATGTACCCCGCTCTTCTTTCATGTATCTACTTGCAGGCGTAGTTTAAATTTCTCACAGCTATCATTACGTTTAAGGGTAACTCCTTTAAGAAGATTTGAGGAACTTTCTATCTGTGGGTGCTCTGTGTGATCTGACAAACCAGTGCTTCAGCTGCCTTCTTCCTAAATATGGTCATGGGCTCCAGTTCCCTCCCCGTATACACAGCAACCCGACACCAGGTTACATAATCCCATTTCACTCACACACACACACCGCACACGGTCCCATACAGGCGGCATTTAATCGAATTGGCTAACAGCAGCACCAGTGGAGTATCATTGATTTCCCTCTATGATGTCATCTGGGTGGGCTGAGCAGCACTCAACAGGGCGAGGCACACAACTGGGCCATGACTCAATTTAAAGCTGATTAATTGTACATCTTCCTCACAAGAACTGTTTAAATAATGCTAAAGACGTGACTGTGTAGCATTACAAGCAGGATGCTGCTGCCACGTTTTGTGATGTAGGAAAACAATGGCTCAAGCTGGCACAAGGCAGGTCAGCTGCATAACAACTATGCAACTAAATTAAATGCCATTGATCAGCCTTTAGCTCGCCATCCAAATCCATATCCAAATCAGTCTGGGGAGTGACTTTAAAAGGGTCAGTTCACCCAAATCAAAAACAAAAAAATTCCATTCACCTTCAAAGAATCAGGGAGGGCAGAGGGGAAGGTAGTGGGGCGTAAACCAATATATGGAAATTACCCTCTGTCCCTACTGCTGATCAGTGGATTGCTCAGGTTGGATGGATAGCAGCATTCCAAAATTAAATTAAAGTTGCTAAACAGGGATCATGATTATTATTTTAAATGGTAAAACTGGGAATCAATTAAGAGTGGGAACTTTTATGGGCAATTACAAGACCTTTTTTGTTTTCTGTGCAAAAATCTAAACATACACTTAAGCATTTATTATGAATCTAGAAAACATCAGAAAATAGTAAAAAAAAAAAATAAAGCCCACGTGATCTATTCAATTTTCCTTTTTTGTCTAACCAAGAGTCCAAGTTTTTTAAGTTTTAAAGTGTATGATGTCAATGCCAATTTATTATTTTAATAACCTTAAAGATGTATTTCCCACTGGAAGGATGGATGCAACGTACTGCAAGTTGGACGGTGCTTGGTTTTGGCTCGGAGTCCATTTTGAAATAGGAAACAGTTTGGCGGTCAGCTAGTAACAAACACAATGGTGTTAAATCTTAACAGTACACTAAATTGTGTTTTTGAAAAAATTTGTGAGACAAACACACATTGAAAATAGGATTGTGGATTGTTGTTGTCTACTTTTGCCAGTAGAAGAGCAGGGCGCTCTGGGTGTACCACTGCTCAGTTGCATAAGCTACCAGCATTGTAGATCACTACAATGTTGGTTGAAAATGGGCAAAGTTCCTGTTTAACTTTAGAGTTTGTGTCGATCAACAGACAAATTTACATTGAAAATTTTGTTGAAGTTATTCATCAAGGAACTTTGCTGTCCATGTCACTTGTAGTTTTGCTTTCTTTATTTGATTTCACAATGTTCCCTATAATTACTGAGAGAGATTCATAATTATATTTAAAGGATGTTGTTCGGTCGTAGATTTAACACAGACTGTGTGTCGAGGGACTATTCTCAATTTTAGTTTCAGCACAACACTTTGAAACACACGAGACACGTAACTAACCGTTGTTTTTGCTGACTTGTTGTTCATTGCTTTGTGCTCTAGGAGATTTAATCAATCAGTTCATCAATTAATCAGTAACAGTGAAAACAACAACAAAGGCTTTTTCCAGTCTTAACAACACTTTTCAGAGTGTTGTCTGCTTTATTGCATCATAGGAATGTGCTTTGCCCGGACAGATTTTTGTCGGGAATGCAGCCCCCTGCCCCCCCGCTGATCTTCTCAGAGAGGAGGGGTTGTGTGTGTGCATGCGTGTCGTTTGTGATATAGTGTGCACATGTGGTGTAAGTGTGTTTTTATCCTGGGCTGTGCAGCTGCTGAAACATGTTCAGACAAGTTACTCCACACTGGTTATCAAACGGTAACGGAGGTAAACCTTTTGAACTGAGACTCTTCAGGCAGCTCAGGTAGTTACGTGATCTTGAAAAAAAAGCGCGAATGCATCCATGAGGAATTCAAGATAGATTGAAATCCGATTGGGGTGGTCTGAGATGCATTGTAGCTAGATGCGGAAACGGTTTAAATCTATCAGTCTATATAATGCTGCTTTCCACCAAAATTAGCAGCTCTACACCGTTTTGTTTTTATATGTGGGTCAACCCGCTACAGATCGGTAACTGAGCCCATTCCCACTTCCCACAGGCAAGGCAGCCCGTCTGTGATTTTTTTTAATCTGAAGCGTAACGTTGTATATCTTTCAGTCTTTAACTACTTCAGTCAGCAGTCTGTGGAAATAGTCACTCACGGACGGATTTTCGTAATACATCCATGGCCTGTCCTCTTTGTCCATGTAGTAACAGGAACTTAAATGACACTGACAATAGCCACTGTTCTCTGTCTCATTAAAGCAAAAAGAGGAAACTGTTTCAGTAAGTTCTACAAATAATATCAGGTTAAAGACTCACTGAGCTGCTGTCGTGTTTATCTAATCCATGATCACTTCAACCACTGAATGTTCCGTATGCAGCTGGGAGTTGCGTGACTTAGAGCCACGAAGGCAATTGGTCTTGCTCACAGTTCTTAAATACGATTCATCCTTGTGCTTGTGTTACCTTATGGACAGTTGGTAGCTAATGCTAGCTAAATGATTATTGATCTAACTCAACTGCAGAAAGTGCAGAAGTTGTTATTTTTGTACTTTTGGCAGTTAGCAAACAGCTTCAGTTGCGTTACCTCTTCTGGACTGGAGGAGGGCCGACCCTGATGTAACCAGGAAAACAAAGACGGATTGAAATTTGATTTGTGATCTGGCCAACATGTGTAACAGTTAGTCAAAGTGTCTCATCATCTAAAGCTTGAATCCAGGTACGAGACACTGACAAATTTACATGTGGCCTAAGTGGCAAATGTTTAATATGCTAAAATCTGATGACATTCACCAAGACACCAACTGTCCCATGGTGTGTGGATTAATTCAGTTAAGAATGTATTCTTCACACAGCATGAACAAACTTAAAAGAATAAAACCTTTTTGTTGCTTATAATTAAATACAACCTCTGCCACTCAGGCATGTTAATCATCACAGACAAAACCTGAACACAGAAGACAAGCTCTCATTTATGACATTCTGAAGTGTCACTTAGAAATTCACAGCACAGAAACAGGAAACACAGTAAGAATGTTGTGATGTAGGAGCAGTGAGACCAGTCACAGAATTCTAACAATCCCCTTTCTCAAATACTGTTGCAGCATACTGTGGGAGGTGAGAACAATCAGACAACACATGTTGTTCAGATTATGTTAAAATTTGCAGAGTAAACTCGTCCTCTGAGCTGTGTGGCCTGTGGTTCAGGGAAAGAACCACATCAAACCCAGCCTATTACCATAGGGTGTGTTAATGGCGCATTCCTGGGATGTAACTCTGAATTGCACACTCAGAGAGAAAAGAAAATATTGCATTGAATATAGTCTTTGCTGTACAACTGCAGAAAGAGGGAATACATTTTTTTTAAAAGACAAGATTTCTCAACTCAAAAGTTTCAGAGTCTGAGTTGACGTCATCATAACCACTATAAACACCATATCTTTTCACACAATAAAACCACAAAGCAGAAAATCAGCACCTGAATGCGTCATCAGTTTGAATCACCACCAGCACTCAGTCTAAGCATGTCTGAAGTTCTGTTAATGTTGTTCTAAGCTCTAACAAAGCTCTAACCTCACTGTTAGCTTTGCTTATGTAAGTGGACCATCCCTTTTTGCATACACTGCTGGAACCATTTCAGTTTACAATGATAGCTAAGTATCTGTTACAAAATGCTAGTCAAACAGGTAACAGACGAATGAAGAAGTGCTGTATCACGTCACTACACTGTTTTCCTCGGCATGGGCTCTGCAAGTGGCTGCAAACTGCAGAGTTTATAATAAGGTGAGATTGGACTTTCAAAGTTCATTTTATTATTATAGATGAAGTGACATTACACTACGTTTACACGATGTTAGAAAAGGTCAAACTATCATATTAGTCCAACTGAAACCAGACTTTTAAAGTCCACGTAAACATGTTAGTCCGACTGAAAATGTACTAAATTGAATTTTTAAAAAAAACAACTATTTTATTTATTTATTTTTGTAGTTAGTCATTTTTTCTATACTTTTTCTATTGTCTTTCCACTGTCTGACTGTGGTTTTGCGTTTTCCAAAATTTGAAAATCAATTAACTTCAAGTCATAAATATATAAACATACAAACGTACATTATATTCATAAGTGAGCTTCAGAACAGGGATAGACTGATTATCGGGGCTGGTATTCAGCCTTTTTCTGATAATCTATATCTGTGTTTCTTTTCTCAAAACAGTTTAGTTTTGATCTAGGATTCTTTGTTGTCACTACTGTCTGTGGTCTCACTCATTGATCCGCCCACAACACTATCTGATTGGTTACACAGTATGAATAATAACCCATCGACACTAAATAATCTCAGTCTGACAAAGTAACTAGTAAATAATGTAATCAAATAAATATAGTGGAGTGGAAGTATAAAGTTGAAGAAATGGATATACTCAAGTACCTCAAAATTGTACTTATGTGCAGTACTTGAGTAAATTCTACTTATACTTTCTACCAGTAATTCTAAATTTTGACACAAAGATTCTTATTTTTTACAACAAACGTATATCTGTTACAAATATCGTTAGTTATTGGTCTCCCTGATTACTAATAATTGGTATCAGTATTGGCCCCGAAAAAAACATCAGTCAATCCCTACTATAAAATTATAATTTTCCCCTTAGCTGAAACTAGCATGTAACTCATCAATTTAAAAAATGTAATTAAAGAATGATCTGATTACAGAATAAGTAAACAAGATTAAGAATCAAAGCAGACGTTGAGGGTAGAGACCCAGCCATAAAAAGTTTTTTTTAAGTGGTGTCAATGTACTTGTAAACACAGCCTCAGTCTCCATCAAAATTCAGAGTGAACATACTGAGCTAAAACACGGTGATGTTCCAAAGACAAACTCAATGGTGTCGTTTTGTTTTAGACAAATGCAGAGAAAATCCAGTTCAGCGAGTTTGTACGATGACAAACACAGCAACTGGCTTGCTGTTGCTTGTTTCAACTTGAACCAAATATGCATATCACCAGCCACATGACATAACAGGAACACAACAACTTGACTCAGCCACTCCACTAACAGCTTCACGCACACTTTAAGAATGAGTGATTATTTTGTCATGACAAACCTCTCAAAGATCACAAAATATTCCACCAGTTCTGAGCAGTTAACAGTCCAGCACATAGAAAACAAGGCTTCATACCAAGAGCTGACCTCATCCCCTCGTCCTGCCAAAAAACAAACAGCCTCACGTGCAAATACAAGTGGAATCCACCACCCAGACATCCCCGGCACACCAGGCTGCTCACGCATTGTCAGCGTTATTGAAACGTTCACACACTGTGTGGGAGCATTACTGTGGGACTTGCTGTGAAATAAAGGCATGTCTAATATCAGGTATTGGTACAGTCCACTGTCAAACTTGAATTTTCATTCTCTGCCATGTCTCCTTTGAGATTTCATTACTTTGGTATGTTGAATGTAAAAATAGTGCTTACTATGAGTTCAAAATACACTTGAACAGAAGGGTAGGTCGGGTGCTTTGACGGTAAAGAACCACACACTGTTCTGGCTGATGAACAATGTTACATCACATTAGTCAGCAGCCATTTAGGGGGGAGGGAGAGAAGTGAATACGTAAGCTGCTGGCAGCTCTCGCTATCAGTCCAATCAACAGGTCATGGAAAACAGACCGCATCTGACTAATGCATCAAACATTGAGTTCGTAGGAAGACTCAAAGGGTTGGCTTGGGTGCCATCGCATGCAGAACAATACAAGTTTCATCTGTGTCCAGACGCTAATGTCTGAGATGCATTTAGCCTCGAATAACTCAGCTGATGCTTTAAAACAGGGTTTGATTTCTTTATACAGATTTAGGTGGGAAAGCAGCTGAATGTCAAGGTTGCTGTGCAGAGCTCAGCCAAGTAAACCATTTACTATTGTACCACTCATAAAATACCCACACTGACCCGATCTTAGGACAGAATATTTTTACATTTATTGTATTTCCAACAGTGTCAATGTGTTTCCTTCAGGCAAAAAAACATGGTGGGTGTGAAGCTGGAATCTCACAAACAACACAAACCAGGAAGACTGCCTACAGAACAGCCTGTGGGCAAAGGCTGCTCTTCAAACATCAGGAAGTAAAACCATTACAAACACTTCCTCTCAGACTTTATGGGGAACTACAGTTTGATAGAAGCATTAAACTCATGTATGCAAGACAATGTCTTACAGAGCAAACTTAAAGGTTGAGCCCCGGCAATAACAAATAAGTATTCTTTACATAATTACTGACCATTTTCAAATTCATCCAGTGGAATTGTAGGGCGCAGGATGAGAGGCACAACTATCTGACAAAATGTCAATCAAGATATGAAATGAGTATGTCTCATTTACGACATTATCTACAAATGCATTTAATGAGTTCTACCTCAGCAGGGTTGTGATGTTTCTTGACTACAGATATATTACACTAATATTAATATTATTATTAATAATAATAATAATAATAATAATAATAATAATACATTCTTTTAATTACTCTGTTTTAAGAAAACAAATTAAAATCAGACAGTGAATATCTACAGTTTAACGTATTGGTATCATATTGTTATCGTGATATGTCACAAGTGTCGTCTTTTCCTGGTTTTAATGGCTGCATTACAGTAATGTGATGACATTTTCTGAACTTACAGACTGCTCTACTTGTTCTTATGCTCGCCTTTACCCACTTAGTCATTATATCCACATTACTGATAATCATTTATTAAAAATCTGTTGCAATATTTAGTTAGAGTACTAATAATCATCCCTGCAATATTAGATTTGATTTTGTCGCCCAGTCCTTGTATTTATGAAGCTTTATAGGAGATATATTGTGTGCCGCACTATAGCCTCAAAATATTGCGTAATCAGACCATATGGCCCAGCCCTTATCAGCACTATTACACTGTTTCATACTTAAATCATACTGTGAGTGAGTCTTATCAGGCAGGTTATTTTTCTTCTTTGGGTTCATTAAAAGTCTGTGATGAAGTGATCAGTCCACAACCAGTACAAACCCTTCATGAATTAACAATGTCTCCTCTCTATTGTTGTACAGATGACCAAGTCTTAAGCTTAGAAATGTGATCAGCTGTTCTCAAACACTGCTGTCAAGAGATGTGGACCTCCAACATGGCCGCCAGAGGATGTATAACAATGTAGGTGACAGAAGTCAACGTCAGGAAGATGTGCCTGGTGTTTAATACATTCAGCAAATATTCTAATGAGATTGCTCAATAAGTTTTGCATATTTACATTTTCTTTTATCCACAGTCTCCCTTGTTTGTACCTCAGATGCTCAGAGGTCAGTAATTATGCACCATCTCTATGAACTTCTCACTTCCAACCACTAATGAAAACAGCAAATTCACTCTGCTTGAGTAGTGAATCAAATTTAATCAGCACATCTGATGTACACGTCTTCAACCTTTACTTTCCATGAGAGCCAATACATCCGATTGATTAATACAAAAAACTACCCAATCAATAGGCCATGGCCCTTGGTGCTTTGCAAATTAAAGTAATATATGAACACGTCCCCTCAAGCATTCAAGCTGCAGGATTTATGAGCCATTTTCATGTCAAAGACACCTCAGCTGATACTCAATAGGCCAGGGAGCCTTGTTTGAACAAATGTAGTCTCAAGAACCCAAACTACTACAATGGCAATACATTTAATAATGTGGTGGCTTTCAGAAGAAATTCAAGTTGATGTCAAATTAAACTGTATAAACCTCTCAGGGCAACAGTCCTCTTCAAGAAGCAGTGATGAAGCTGGCCTCCTGGTTAATCTCTTAATAGGAACAGAGGAGGAAACTGAACGGGCCTGCTGTATTTAGAGGAGGCTATTCAGCACCAGACAGTAAGTTACATGTCATTTACCACTTCAGGGACTTAACAGTAGAGTCTGTGGCCTGTTCAGCTATACTGTTAACGAAATAACGATACTGCTGTTAGGAGTGTAAAGGCAGACAGTAAACTCATATTAGCTAGGTTAGCCAGTTGGTGATAAAGGGTTTAGCTTCACTACAGGCGTCAGTATCCATTATTGTGGTCAACACGGTTCGTTTGAAAAGTCATTTTACATCATGACAGGCCAAATGTTCCCCTGGTCGTGTAGCTATATTGGGCAAATATCGTTACATAGTTTACTACCCATTATTACAAGCTAACAGACGTCTTGCTAATAGCTTCTTTGCTACAGAGACTAGCTTAGGAGCTAATGTTGCTAACACGAAACACTGAACAGCTGATGGACGATCAGCTCGGAATGGAAACCCCGGAAAGACAACCAACTGGCAAACTCTCGCAGCTCCATGTACCAGGTTAAGCTAAATGGAAACGAATGGAAACAAGACGGTGAGATTTGTTCCTTTACTTACCCAGATAGATGTCTCCAAATGATCCACTGCCAATTTTCCTGCCCAGTCTATATCGGTTTCCCACTCTCAACTCCATGATCAATCTGTGGTCGGCTAGCAAGCAGGCTCGCTAGCTCCGAAATATCCAAAAAAATGTTCAGGTTTAAAGCCAAAATCTGTTTAAAAGCAGAACAGGCTAATTTCCCAACGCATTAAAGCCTCTTCGACCGATGAATTGTGTCTTCTGTACGTCGTCTCCGGATGAAGTCAGCTCTCACAATCTTTCACCACTTGTTTTAAAATACTAATAACCTCATACTGCGCCAATACGCAGCTCGTTAGAAAGCTTGAAGGTTGTACTTTATGCTCTCGCTGTTTTTGAGAAGGATACGCGTTAATTCTCCACGGATGAAGATGGATTTTAAGGAGGTTATGGTCAGAGCTCAGCCCTTCTTCCTCTTGCTGTCTCTGCTCTGTTAGGATGCCGTTCAGTGATCGGCTCAATGTGTCTGACATCACTTCCCTGCTGGCCGATGACGGAGGACACTGACAGAGAGCTTTTCAGTAAAGAGCTGCCAACACATACCATTACCGGTAACACGCCTAGGTTCCGTTTGTGAGAAATGAGCAACTGAACCTGAAAAACGCTGATGATAAGAGCGAGGATAAGCCTTCATATCAGAGGATACCATTATGGAAGCCTGTAGGGGACTTTATTAGAAATCATAATGTTCAAACTTGGAAATGAAACATGTAATTCCACAATAGCATTATACTTTTCCACATACTTATATATAGAAGCCCAACGGGGGGCTTTATTAAAGTTATAATGTACACACTTATAATGTGTGCTTGTTTTTTGAGTAAAAATGGAAATGTAATAATTCAAATTGCATTTTCACATACTCACAGGCTTCCATTGTAGGCAGTGGCCGCTTGATTGATTGGGTCCTTCCTGTGGTCAGCAGCCTCCCATCCCCCATTCACACACACACGATTGCAACAGTAAACTCATGTTTGTTTATTTCCCCTCCATAAATCATATTAATTCAACATAGATTCACTTCATATTTTTCCCCTGGTCATCCATGCCCACCCTGCAGTGGCTCTATGCCCTCACAGGGGGGCCCTTCCCCCAGTTTGACAACCACTGCATTAAGAAAAAATATACAAATTTGGGTGGGGAGCGGCGCTGAATCTTTTATTTCATTTTATAAAATAGCAAAACCCAGGCATGTCCATATTTTCAATAGACTCTCCCCTTAACTTAAAAAATGCCTCCCCAAAGATATCAAAACAAACATCATGGACAAACATATCAAAGAAGTGAAAATAAAGCCATTCTAAAATTTCAATAAGAATCTGCTTAAATGGGCATTAAGTAGTTTTGGAGAATAAATTCAAACTCAGAATTTTAATATTTACAATTTTAATGAGGTTATAATACAAACTCTGAAATATGTATTTTTTCCATAACTGAATAAAGAAGCTGTTCTGAGAGGAAAATAAGATCCCAGAACACTGTTTGAAGCTAGAAATGTGGCAGGGTCCGCCACATATAAACAAAGTAGAACAGTATGAAATTGTGTTGATGAAGGTTCTCAGTCATCCAGGTCATGGTAATTCTAAGTGCTTTATCGTAGGCAACTGGACGTGTTTCAGTTTCTTGAAGACGTTTCACTTCTCATCCAAGAGGCTTCTTCAGTTCTAACTAACTGGAGGGGAGTTGCAGGCTTTTAAACTCTGTGTGGGAGTGTCCTTACAGAGGCGTTAAGGACACGTGCGAGATCTGAGTTTCAGAGTCGTTAGGGCCACTTGTGGGTCGTTGACCCAACCGGCCTTCATGTGGGTCGCTAGGGCTAGGTGAGCCCAGGTGTGAATGGTTGTTTAGCTGTCTGGAAAGGGAACTCAGTACTGCATTGTAGGTGGGTGATAAGTAATGTCGTAGTCCACCTCCTCTGTTCAAAGATGGTTGTTCCAGTTTGACATAGATGGATTCTTTTACTCCTCTTTCAAACCATCTGTCTTCTCTGGCCAAGATGTTTACATTGTTGTCCTCAAAGGAATCATTTTTCTTGGCTGTCAGCACTTCCACATTTTGTATTTTACATTACTCAGCTGCCTTCAGTAATTACACTTCAGCTACCAGTTCAGCTGTTTCTTGTTTATCTTCCGCTCATTGTCACAATTAACCAGCTGCTTTCATCACTAGCACTTCAACTCCTTTCAGTCTTTTCCTTAACTGACACTTCAAACCTGGTCAGTGCTTCAAAGTCTCTGATATAACCTCTCTAAAACAAAACTTAAAATTTTAAAAGATTTTGATTTTGTTGTTTATATTGATTTAAATTCTTCAAATAACATATGAGAAATGTTAAATGTTTCCAGAGCACTTTTCAAACTAAACTACCCTTAAACTTTCTTCACAAAATTGCCTTTTTTGTGCATTGATTTATTCTGGGCTGGTGGGGGTTTTAAAGGGCCATTCCTCACAGTCTGATATATGGGTGTATATTTATTTATTTATTTTGTATTCCAGCCTTGCAGACTGTTATACCATAGTTTTATATGTATATGTTTTTATTCTATATAGCCTACAACATTTAAGCCCAATAGGCTATATGCCTATTGGTGGTAATTTGGTCATTTAAACCGGAAGAAAGCAATAAGTCAAGAGCGTTACATTTAAACACAACATATCAAGCATACAGCACTACTGGCCATGCATGTGAGTATCATTTACGGCCGCCATCTTTGGCTTCCTCTCTCAGAGCCCCATGTTATTGTCCCTGTATTTCCTGCTGGGGACTAATCTCCTCGAAGTAAAGGCGTCTGGTGTTGCACAATAAGCAGAGATCGGTTCCTTTGTCCAACTGGCCTCTGAGCACCCTTTCATGGACAACTGACTGCACAGATCCGTCCAAATATCAACAATAAAAATCAACCATGTTGCTAATTCGAGTTTACTCCATTTAACTACAGGCCTGGGCCTATCACAGCAGTTATGTAATATGGTAAAAACTCTACTTGATCCACGACACTTTCTGTAAAAGCGGGCACAATACGTCAAGTAACACATACACGCTAATATCTATTTTTTTGTAGTAAAAGTTACAATGACATGCTAAATACATTTTGTGCTACTTTAGTTTGTTGCCATTTAAATTGAAGAAAATGACGCTTTTATTGTGGAGGACCGGCGTCGGAAGTTGCTGTCATTGGTGCCGCAGCAACCCTCTCTGTTTCCTCGTTCTTCGTACAGTTTGTTTCCTCCATGGTTTCTCACTAAAATTAAATGAAATGGCATTGAATGTGGATGGAAACAAGAATCCTCTCCGAAGGAGACGAGAGGACGGAGAGGACAATGTTAGTGTCGGCGTGAAGAGGGACAGGACTGAAGCCAGCCGGTACTGAGTGCCTCTCACTTACTCCCATTATCTTACCTTCATCTTGCAAGTTGCTAGTTGCTTAAACTCCAATTACAGCTAGTTAGTGAATTAACTTACTGCTACTTGAACGAATAGTTCAGTAGAACTGATTTTACCAAATAGAAAGTTGCCAAATACATAGGCTAAAATTGTGTTGGTGATATTTATTTGCTCATGGGTTTCTCACGTTGTTATACGCTCTCAGTTCTGCAGTTGTTTTACTAATAAAGAGACTGGGGTTTTAATCGATGTTCAACCACATTCATGAATCTCACCTCGTCACCTTGTTCTTTGACTAGGCTGGAGTCTTGTTTGGATCAACCAGTGGATTCAGGCAGTATCCATGAAGTCATCCAATATGAGTCCTCACCTCTACCAGGTCAGGGGATTGTATTACCTGCAAGGCAGTTTGAAACCATCTGCGCTGCAGTTTGTGTCTGGACATCAAACCACATGAACCTTCACCTGCCACTTTATGCATAACATTTCCTGTCCTCTGCTTCTCAGCCAAACATTATGATCCCGACACCACTGAACCAATCAGCTGTGCTCTTCAAACTTTGGAGGAGTTGTTGTCGTGGAAACGAAGCAAGGCAAACCCTTTCAACGTGGCGGCAGTCCCTCTGGAACCTCGGGAGCCTTCTCTGGCCAGCTGTCCACGGCGGACCCTGGTGTCTCATGACATGATGGGAGGCTACCTAGATGACCGGTATGGGTGTATATTTAGCTCTAAAACCAATTAAAAAATCTAAACCATATTGGAGTCCACTTCTCTGGATCCAGTTTTTCCATCAGATGTTGAAACCTGGCTGCTCCCATTCAGACACAAGAGCATCAGTGAAGTCCAACACTGCTGATGATCAGAAGGTCTGGCCTATTGTGTTCCACTTCATCCCAAAGGTGTTGGATGGGGTTGAGGTCAGAGTTCTGTACAGGCCAGTCAAGTTCTCTGACATCAAACTAGGAAAACTATTTCTTTATGGATCTGGCTTTGTGCATGAGGACAATCTCACTATACCGCTAGAGGCAAGAGGCCAGGCTATCTGTACATGACTCATACTAGAAGACTGGACCACCCACAAATTTCGATTGTACTTAAAGGGATACTTCTGGTCTTTTGATGTGGGGTTGTATGAGTGTACAGTGCGCAGCAGACACAGCTTGAGGGATTGTCGTCCCAAAAGAAACGGCTGTCTGACGGCAATGTAAAGCGCCAAAAATGTTCAACAAATAGCGTACACTTAAACAGATATATATATATGTATATATATATATATATATATATATATATATATATATATATATATATATATATATGTATATATATATCTTTTTAGGTGGGCCTTCTTTTAGGTGGCTAAAATACGTCTTCCTGAGAGCTGACGGTCATCTACCGCAGGTAACACACTGATTAGGTATAAGTACCTCATACAACCCCACATCAAAAGAGCCCAACTATCACTTTAAAGCAGCCTGGTCTATGGACCAAAGTGGTATGAGCGCCACCGCCTCCTGTTGTAAAGATCTTGATGTGGCTGCACATGCATTTGTTGAGTGAGTTGAGTGAAAGAGGGACACAACATATTTTTTGTACTATTTGTCTTTTTTGAACACAGCTTTTTGCAGGATGCATGGTAATGAGGTAATGTATTATTAAGATTAGTAACTGTAATATGATGATGGTGAAACAAAGCAAACTTTGCATTAGTGCCATACATACAGAACAGCTTCGTTCCTCAGTCGCACTGGACTTCTCAATTCATCCTCAGCACTCCACCACAAAAGATTTTTTATGACTTATCTAATCCGGATAAGACGGAATCCGACCTGATGATGGGCATTAAGAATAACTAATAATAACTATAGAGAAATAGTCAGTCATCTGGCCGATGGCCTTGTTTGCATATGTAGTTCATGTAGAGGCACCATTATTAAATTGAAACTAGTGGTGTGTAGAGAGATACAGAAATATCAGAACATCCAATCTCAAACGTTTCCGTTCTAGGATTGATTCTCATATTAAAATATCGATATCTTTAAACTCAATAATTTGCAGCAAATGTGTATTTATCATAAACAGGGATACAGTGACAGGACATTGATGATGAGGCTGACCACAAACACAGTCATGTGTGGACTGATACCTTGTTAAGCATCTGAGATTTCATCACAATAAAAAAATATGAAGACGTTATACAGTAGCGGTCTAAAGAAGAGGAGAAAAACGGTGCTTCATTCATAGAGTCCTTTGGCAGTGGCAGCTATTAACCAGGTACAGAGAGAGACTGTAGCTACTGGCCATCTTTATCGCCGTCACTGACTGTAGGAAGTGATCTGTCGACACTTCAGGTTGTGTGCTGATGTTCAAACAGCAGGAGTTCCCCGCATTCTTAAAACTATTGAATAATATTTATTAAGCTTTTGTACAAAGTATCAGTATCGTATTGGTATTGACGATACCAGCCTGGTTTTGTTGGTATTGGATTGGAAAAGAAATTCATGGTGTTGCACATCACTAATTGAGACTGTATGATAACCTGTTAAAAATTCCTTGTGGTACGTTAAAGAGAACATTTTGAAAGTCATGTGGCAGTCCATTACTCTCACTCGAAATGACTGTCCTGCTGCCATGTGGTTTATCTTATACCGGCAGACACATTCATGTACTATAATACCATGTTTTGCTTTCTTCTGTCATCAAGATTTATTCAGGGGACAATGGCGGAGGCTCCATATGCCTTCTACCACTGGCAGTACATTGATATTTTCAACTACTTCGCACACAAGCTGGTGACTATTCCTCCTGCTGTGTGGACCAATGCTGCACATAAACATGGAGTCGTCGTTCTTGGTGAGCAGAAAGGCAAAATATAACAGAAGCAGGTCCAGTTTAGTCATCCTGAATTAGTATTTTCAATTTTAGTGATCAGATTTGAAATCTGTTTTATAATTTGATCAGTTCTATCTTAATCAGGTTTTCTGTCCTCATGTCTGCCCCCTCATGCTGTGATTGGCCACCTATCCAGGCACTTTCATCACAGAGTGGACTGATGGAGCTGCGGTGTGTGAGGCCTTCCTGAAAGATGAGGAGTCGTACCGGGCAGTGGCTGATAAACTAGTCCAGATCAGCCACTTTCATGGCTTCGATGGCTGGCTCATTAACATAGAGAACGCCCTGAGTGTGAGTAATACTTTCATACTGGCCATCACGACGATAAGATTCATTGCTTACACTTGCTACTCATGCTTAGACATTATAGTTTAAGAATAGTGTGTCTATAAAGTAAGTCCAAACAATGAGGCACTTAGTTATGATTATGACTTTCTAAATCAGACTTTAATTTCATGCACAAATAATTGTTTTGATTTTAATCTGGCTTCAAAGCTCCTGCCAGTTGTTTACTACTGCTGGCACACTGTAGTAGAACTGATATTCATTATTTATTATCTGATTTATGATCAAATACGTACAGTGTTTATTGATGATAATCAAATATTAGCATGCTCATTGGCTAAACTAATATTGAGAACATGGTAAACATTACACCTGCTTAAAGGGACAGTTCACCTTCAAATCAAAAACACTTTTTTGCCACCTGTAGTGCCATTTATCCATGTAGGTTGTTTTGATGAGCCCAAGAGGGGAGACAAAGAAGAGGAAAAATATGTTATATTGATTTTGGGTTGAACTGTCCCTTTAACAAAGTATGTTAGCATTGTCATTGTGAGCACACATGGCGTACTGACTCACAGAGCTGCTAGCAGGGCTCCAGCCTCTTGTTTCATTTTCCTGGTGGATAGAGACATCCATATGAAAGTCATTGTTTTGATTATTAAATCAATGTAACTCAGTTAAAAATGTAACTGTAATATGTAAAAGATGTAACCGGAGACAATGGATGTCAAATTTAGTGGCCTTCTCTTCGACATCTTGACTGTTACCTGGCTGACTGACGCATGTAATGTCCTTCAATACAAACGCAATGTGTGTGCTGTCCTCTGCTTGCAGGCGGTTGCGGTGAAGAACACACCTTTGTTCCTGCGCTACCTGACAGATCAGATGCACGAGCGGGTGTCCAGCAGCCTGGTCCTGTGGTACGACAGTGTGATTGAGAATGGACAGCTAATATGGCAAAATGAACTCAACCAGTCCAACAGGTAGAAAGGCTTCCTTTATGTTTGCAGACTTTAAAATGAAAAACACCATTAAAATGTGGTAGAACATTTTTTCAGTTCACTAAAAACGTTCCCATCGACACTTCATCTCAAACTCTCCATAACAGGATGTTTTTCGATGCTTGCGATGGTTTATTCACCAACTACAACTGGACTGAGCAGAGCCTGGAGTGGATGACGGACTACAGTGGGGCTCAAGGCCGCAAGGCTGACATCTACATCGGGGTGGACGTGTTTGCCCGAGGCAAGGTGGTGGGAGGAATGTTCGAGACAAATAAGGTACACACTGTGGCTGAAGGGTGTGTGTTTATGAAGAAGCGTTAATCGTTTTCAGATTATTGACAGTATTAACCTTGAGTTTGACTCATCTGCAGGCTCTGGATATCATCCGGAAGCACAACTTCTCTACTGCCATCTTTGCTCCAGGCTGGGTGTACGAGACCCACGATAAGAGTGAATTCTGCAAGCATCAGGACAAGTAAGAGTAACACAAAAATTACCACTGACGTGCATACTCGCATTCACCATTAACTTACAAAAGCAGAAGACAAAAATGTTGGTGGAAGTAGATGAATAGATGGAGGCGGAGATGTTTTAAACAGACCCTGTCTTGTCATCAGGTTCTGGGCTCTGCTATCAGACTACCTGTACATCCATCGGCCAGCCTCACCTCTCCCCTTCATCTCCTCCTTCTGCCAGGGGTTCGGGAAGGCTTTCTACAATAGAGGACAGGTACTGCAGGAGGGTGATCTGCAGCCAGAGGCAGATACTGTGGGTTTTTTAAAGAGTTAATCACTTCAGTGATTATAGAAATAAAACTAGAGAGAGTCGTCATCAGGAACAAATAATCATAACTAGTGTGGTGATGTTGTTTATGTGATAATAGTCATGTGATATATATAAATATTAGGGTTGTACCGATCCGATCACGTGACTCGGAAATCGGGGCCGATCACGCCACTGAAGACTCGATCGGGACTCGGACGTTACGACCCGATCAGAGATCGGTTTTATATATATTTATTTAGTCATTATTTGTATTAGATTGTTGATATATGGGCTATTGGTGATTCAAAATAAAAAAAATAAAATGAGTATTTACTACCACCGTTTACGACATGCGCATGCGCAGAAGACCAGCACGCCAGTTTGTTTTGAAGCGGAGTGGCGAGTTGTGGCGCACCATGTCTGCTGTGTGGAAGTATTTTAAAGTGAGTGACGAGAACGATGCAGTTGCAAACTGTCAGATATGTAAATTTGGGATATCGAGGGGTGGTAAAATATAATAAAAAATAAGGGACACCTTGGATAGTTTTCTTCGATCTTTTTAATTTTTAAATGTATTATAAGAGTATCGGATCGGGACTCGGTATCGGCAGATACTCAAAAATCAAAGGACTCGGACTCGTATCGGGGGCAAAAAACCCTGATCGGAGCATCCCTAATAAATATATAATCATAATCCTACATCTCATGTTGCTAGTGGCATATCGTAATTGATAAGAAACAGCAGGGTTTGCAACATAATGCATTTTTAGAATAAAACCGTAAGCGCCACTTTTGTGAAAGGAAAAAAAAAGCAAACTATTAATAAACTCCAGGTCGCAACATGCGCTTCTTAGACAGCAGAATACCTGCTCAGAAGACACCACTCTGATGTGTGTCGAGGTGTGAGTGGGTCTGTTGCAGCTGGCTGGTGTCATGGGAGTTAATGAAGCTAAACATTGGTTTTATGGCACTGCTGCCTTCAGATGTGTGCAGGAACTTAATGAAGTGAAGGAGAAGCTTTTCATACAGTATGGAAGAGCTGTGGAGAACAGTATTAGAATCACTCATACTCATTCATAGATCCATACAGGCTGATTTATTAATGTCCCTGCTTTATCCACATCAAACATGCACTTCTGTCCTCAATTTGAACGGTCTAGGAGTGCTTGATGAAAACACTTTGTTTACATTTGAGACATTATTCAGTTATTGTTGCTAATTTGCTCCAAGTATTAGTTTGCTCTTGTTGATGAAATCATCAGATGTGCGCCAGTATACCAGAAACAGACGCCTCAGTGCAAAGAGCCGTTTTACACCAAAATAGCAACAATGAACCTCCCAACTGTTCACCGTACACTCTGTGCTGGACACCAAAATACCACACAGATGGACAAAAACAGTTTCATGGTCAGGAAAATACCAAACTGTCAGAGCACTCCTTGTGCTAGTTGCTGCACTGCCACGAAAATAGGCCTAAGGGTGGAAAACACAGTAAATCTGTCACAAACAGTGGTCCTGCATCACATCATGAGATGCAGTAAATTTAGAACCTCGGTGACCAAAACAAATCATCAAATTCTGCCAGAAGTGAGGAGCAAATTCTAACAATGTGACTGCTGCTACAATCCATGTCTTAAACTGACCAGAGGGCTGAATTAAACCATGCAGAAAATACTGGCTCACAGGTGCCATCTTAGCGAGCACTTTGGCCTGTATGTAGCTTGTTTTTGTTTCGCTAAATCTTTGATACAAGATGGAGATACAGATGGAGGGCGTGACTTGATAACACGTCTCTGCTTTAGTCCAGGTCGGATGTGCCAAATTTGAGGTGATGTGTTAACTTTTTCATAAAAGCATGAAACTTGGCATAGTTGGACAGTTTCAGAAATGGAGCATTTGTAAAAACGCCTCGTGTTGGCCATGGCAGCCGTTAAAGCTGATGTCATCATAAACAGTTCAATTGAGTAGTTAATGGTGAATTTATTGATGTTGCGAGAAGGAAACTTGAGACCGTCTTGCAATTGGTTCACATTCTGATCCATTGGTACTCAGTAGTCATTACTACAGCTGTTAAAACAATGTTTAAAAAAAAAAAGTATTTCAACATTTAACGACATTAAAGAGAACAATGTTACATCACTTTTTTTCTAGAGCCTGAATAATGCTGGATTTTTGGGGCCGATGCTGATACAGAAAATCAAATGTGGTTATCAAACATCTGTGACAAAGACATGTAATGGAGGCAGGATATATTACAGAAAAAAGAATCATAACGCCATATATTGTGCAACTTGTACGCCAATACTGATATATCTGTGATAGACCAATTTCACCGATAAAATCAGCCAAGTGATCTATTGGTCAGGCTCTACTTTGGAGATGGATTAATGAGCACCTGTCATCCATGTTGGTTAAAACTCTGCTGTGTGGTACTTCTGTCATTGTTTAATAGAAATGTGATGAAGTTGTTGTTTGTCTGGTGCCTGCTATCTTGTTCTGCCTGTGTGCAGCGTGAGGCAGAGAGGGGCTGGTTCAACCTGTCCGCCCAGGAGATCCAGCCCTCATACTACCACACGGAGCTGGAGGGCCAGGGCTGGCTGAGGAGCCGGGGCTGCCCAGAGGACGCCTGGAACGGAGGCTGCTCACTGCTACTGGAGGGACTCATCCCTGCCACACACACAGCTCCAGTTTGTGCCAAGTGTGTGTGTTTTCTGTTCACCCATGCTTGATTTTCAAGTCAGAGGGCTCCTCCAACATTTCATCTTTAGGGTTAGAGGGCCTTCTTTGGACCCTTTTAGGTCCTCCTCATGACCCAGGGCCTGGACAACTGACCTGGTTCTTTGTGTGTGTTCTGTATCTCTCAGGGTCTTCTCCCTCAATGTTCCCCTGGCATCCAAGACTCTGGTGACCCTCATCTACAAGCCCTCTGCTGGGATCTCTGTTTCCCTCGAGCTCAAGACAACAGACGCCAGTCTTTGCACACACATAAACGCCCGGGACGTCAATCGTGAGTTTCTCACTATCCATCCATTACTCATACACGCTTATCCTTTGCAGGGTTGTTGTTGGACTGGGGCCAATCCCAGCTTGAGAGCTTTTATTATTATTACATGTAAGGTAGTCATATTAACACGTTCTTGCAATTTAACTAAGAACAACAGTTGAGGTATAAAAAGATACAAATTGAAGATATTATCAATTAAAGAGTAATAATTGTGTGTGGGTGGGGTATATTTGATTATCACCCTTGGAACTGTGAAGCACAAATGTAAATGTGACAAAAGCACAAACAAAGCTCTTGGCTTTGATTTTTAAAAGCAGTTCATGATTGATGGAAGTTGTTTTGCAAAAATCACTCACTGAAACAGATTTTTTTTGCAGCACATATGAGTGATTTAGGAGAACTTGTCACATAAACCTTTTCATGACTGTCGTCCCCCATCAATGATCAGTCTTATAAGATCAGGTTTGAGTGCTCCCACAAATGCTCTTTACTTTTAACACTTATTGGCTCTTAACAGCCAGTTCACACACATTCTGTTAAGAGCTGTTGAACATAGATTCTCTGTGTTGTAAACAACATGATAGAAGCATTTTATATTTGTAATGGTTAAGTCTGAAGAGTAGCTTTATGTGCAGTAAACAGTGTTCAGCTTTAATGATTCATGTACCAGGGATGAGGGTTGCAGCTAACCATTTTTTCCATTGTTGATTAATTTGGTATTTACTATTGGGCCAATATCACCCCTCACCCCCCACGCTCCACCCCAGAAATGAAGAATCTTTGATTTTATTAGAAACGGTTGAACTAAATATTTAAGTCAAAGTAATAAATACCGTACTGTAAAAACTAACTGTAAAAAATCTAGGTGGAACCCATTAATTGCTCGCCCTCTGGTAGAATCGATTCTTCCTGCCACCAGCACCCCAATGCTCATCGGTTGTAAAGGTTCGTTGTTAACTGTTATCACCAGGCATTACCTGTATGTGTTTCTGCAGTTACCAGTGTGTCTCCTGCCACATTGGATGAGGGGCACCAGTTGGTGAGCCAGTTCTCTCAGCTGTGTGGTGGTTTGAATCCAGGTGGTTGGACTGTCAGGTAAGGCCCTCTCACAGCTCAGTTGATGGAATTCTTTATAAAGTTGTCTTAATCTGTGACCTTTGTACACCCTTCATGTCACTGTGTGCAGGTGTTCGCAGTTGGAGCTCCGTGGCTGTGCTCTGAGAGAAGTTTGTTTCAGCATCCAGCGGGATGGAGAGCCTCAGGACACCAATTTCAGCTGCAGGGTGGGAGAAATCATGGTGAGACAGTTGTGTTGTCTATACTGTAGATTGATAGAAACCCAGATAAAAGCTTGCTCACCTTTTGAACAACATTAGATTCCTTTAACTCCTCCGACTCCCACAACCTTCTGTGTTCATACTCAATTTACTTCAACTGCTTTCGGTGCCTACCATTTACACCAACACTTTAATTGACATTGTCTTTTAGTTTATTTACTATAGCTGCCACTCACTTATTTCAGGACTACTTCCTGAACTGACACTTCCAGCTCTGTTTATCACCTTTCTTCTAAATGTAATGCAAGTTAAACCCAGGTACGTGAGTATTCCTCCCTTCTCATTCCTTCTTGCCCCCCCCTCTTCTCTCTCTCTCTACAAGCTCTTGGATGTATCCAGTCTGCAGGTTCCCCCTGAGCTGGTCCAGGGCTTGTGCATTTATGACGTGGTGTGGCTGCGTGGTGCTGGTACGTCGCCACAGTCTACTTCCCCCTGCCTGCACCTCAATGCCACTCTGCACTGGGACTACCCGACCAAACTCGTAGGGCACTTCAGGGTATACTGGCGCCGGCTAAGAGGACCTGATCCCCGAATCCCCCCAGGTCAGCTGGTTCTGGTGGGCCGGGCGTATTCAAATCTTTTTAGAGTAACGGAGCTGGCTGTGCCGGAGCCACCTGGGCTGCTGGAGCTCGTTGTGGAGCCGGTGATCAGGGAGGGCTTCCCAGTTCCTGAGAGCCACTGGGGAAGAAGAAGCCTCAGCTACACAGAGGACTTGACATAAGTTATCAGGATGTTTCTCCTTGACCCTTGAATTAATGGTGCTACAGTCATGGCTCTGTAATTATCAACATTCCCACTGTGGAGTGCTTTAATAGCCTATAATTTGTTTTTGGCTCAAAATTTGTAAAGACGCCCCAGTGACAGCTGTCGACTGCATGACCTACTAACCCCCACTGATTGGATGTCTACTTTTATTTCTGACTGTCACTAAACTTTGGTTTTGCAAGGTGAAGTGGGGCTGTTGAGCAAGCAGCACTAATCTGCCTGGATTATTCGTCCTTGCTTTGTTTCACCTACATTAACCAATCCTAAATTTAAATCTAAATTTAAAAACAATCCCAACTCAACATCCACTGTCTTTTTTTTTCTCGAGCTTTCATCCAACGCAGGGTTTTCATCAAGGATATGCATGAAAGAGCTACAGAGCTCAAATGTCTACAGATCCATTTCAATGACAACTGGGCAAACCCAGCAACGTCCTGAAAACAGTAAAGTGAGGCGAGGTCTCTGCAGAAACAGACATTACACACACTTCTAGTGGGTCATAAGGGATGATTGAGAGGGATTACTTTTGTATAAATATATATACAGTTTTTTGGGAAATCCTGCATAGTATATCTTGAAAGGACAATTGATGTTTAGGGAAATAACTATTATTCACATCTTTATCAATAATTAGATGAGAATACTGATACGGCTCCAATTTTTGTACAGTAAATATGAAGCTACAGACAGCAGATTGTTGTTTGCAGGTTAGAATAAAAACTGAAAATAGGGGCCCGACATGCTGGCGATGACGAAACCCCAGGATATGGCTGGCACTACAGTTGGAGTCTGTTTTGTTTTGATTAAACAGATTAGACATGACAAGTTTATAACTGAAAAAAACAGAGGCAGACTTTGTTCGCCTTTTTCCAGTATTTGTGATAAGCTAAGCTAAACACCTGCTGGCTGTAGCTTCAGCTTTACTGCACAACCTTGAGAGTTTTATCATTTGATCTTCTTATCTAACTCTTGGCAAGAAAGCAAATAAGCATATAAATTCCAAAGTATCTGTACTGCCAAAGGTGCCTCTCCACGTTAGGAAATGTAACTTTATTAAAATGATCCTATTCTGCTTTTAAAGAATGATATACCAGATGAATGCTTAACTAGGAACTAGATTGTAAGATGAAGTATATCCAGGGCTACCATGTACGTTCTGAGCATGAGATTCACACAGTGGATCTAATGCACTCATTACATCTCAGGGTTCTCAACCATCCAATGGAGTCTTTTGTTTCTAGTCTATCTTTCAGTTGAGATAGCAGTGTGCTGCGTACCGTCGTTAAATGCATTTTGCTTATATTTAGGGATGTTTCATTTGTGCTTGACGGAAGCTTCAATATCAGTATGTATCAGGGGTCAGAGAAATACTCATGTTGGCTGTTCTTCTGTGAAAGCAGAGCAGATTTAAATTGATTCAGCGATTACTTATAAAGTACAAAAATGTGATATAGAAGATTTACTGTAGTAAGTATAGAAGTTATACATCATTCATTCTCATTCAAATCATTATATGTGTATTTGGTTTATCTCTTAAGCGGTATTAACCTTTTTGATACACAAGTATGCTTTATAAACTCTATGTTAGTCATATGTATGCAAAACAAAAATATTAGATGAAGTCACACAACATTTCACAAAGTCACATTTTCCACAATGTTCATGATTTATTACTGGAGTACATTTTGTGTTGTCTGATGTCAGGAGAAAGTACAGCAAGAAAACTGTATGACTGAAGGATAATTCTCATAATGTCCTGGCCCCGGCTACCCTGCCATTATTATAATACAATAAACTGCAACGTGTGATCATCAGGACTTCAGTTCTCCTCAGTCATTCTGTAGTCAACAACAGTTTTCACATGTCCACATCCAGTTCACACAATTCAGGTCAACTTTAGTCGAGCCAGGTGCATCATGGTAAATGGGGTGAAGTTAACAAGTCTTTATTTAGATCGATTAACCTATATTTGACGTACCTTTGATATTAAAAAGTCTGTGTTGATCAGTCAGCTACGGAATTGTTTTTTCTGGTGATCCATTTTCTCAGTCTGACTAATTATTTTCTCTCCTGTGTTTATGACCTGCGATCTGTTGGGGGAAAAAAAAGCTTTGCCGGGATAATTACACAGTTCCTTCATTTTCAGGAGAAAAAAAACTGTTGTTACACTGATGGCAGATTAACACCAAGGATAACACACCAAAGAAAGACATGACAGTCATGTTACATAATCTGCTCACACATATCAGATGCATCGTGTGTTTAGAGTGCAGAGAGAAATTAAACTCACCTGGAAGAACATGGATGCTTTGTGTCCTGTTGAGGACAGGGTGTAGTTGTGCATTTCAGCCTCTTGTGGTCGAAATGAGTATTACAAAAACAAACTTTTTTTTTTTCTTTACTCTTTCCCACCCACGAAAAAAAATGTCCCTACAAAGTGTTTTTTACCCCCGCTGTTTCACATATGAAAAAAAACAACAAAATATTTTAAGGAACTTATGGCAAAACTTTCTTCCCACCAGAGATCAGACTTGAACAAAAAAGAAAATGTCACTTACCCTTGAGGGCCTCACCAAATAAAGTGTATAAAAATGCATAGAATTGTCATATGTTGGTGTGTTGTTGCTATAATTGCTGTGACTATCAGAGCACACAGGTTGTGAAGAGCAGTTCAGTGGATTTTAACTTTCATTCTGGTTTAACTCATCTGTGGATGACTTTTGCTTATTGTACATGCAGCATTTCAAGCCACACCTGAGGAATTACTTGAGGACACTTTGGTCCTGACTGAAATAACAAGAAGATCGTCAACAGATGACTCATGGTTCCACCATGAGGTTGACATAAGTTTTGAGTAAAATGTGTTATATTACTGATATTCAGGTTGCCCAGAGGAGGACTCCTAAGGACTTTGGTGATCTGCTCACCTTACATCTCACACCACTTATCCAATACAATGTCCTGATATTTACCAAATGGACTAGTGCAACATTTGGTACATGCACAAGTTCCTCACGGGATTAAGTGTAACCAGACTAAGGCCACAGCCATGCTAGCGGCTCTGTAAGGCTCACAGTGACAATGTTAACAGGTATGTTGATCACGTTCGCCCCCCTAGTTTAGCATGCTAGCATTCTTACATCAGCTAAGTAGCTCTAAACATTAAGTACAGCTGAGGCTGATGGGAATCTCATTGGCTGTTGGTCTCATTGGTATATGCAGTGTGGCTGTAGGCTCCATCTCATTGATAATCACAAGTGTCAACCTCAACTCTAGCATATCGTAAAGGCAGTTAATAAAGCAAAATGTAGTAGGATTCGGAGGAAGCTCACTTATGTGCAGTACATGTTTTGTGATGACAAGCATCTTGGAACTGTTCGTACTGTACCAAAGAAGAAGGCAGGACAGCATTTACAAAAAAGAAATGTCTTTATTGTTGTTCTGGCTGAAGTGTACACAGGTCAGTGCTGTAATCAAAGAGAACTGAGATTCTTGATTTGGTTTAGCAGGAAGTGGAATATAAAAGGTCATGTGATTGTAGTGATTGTCAGAGCCAAGCCAGCTGGCGTCAGGGTTAGTGGATCAGGCCTGCTGGGTGATCATCTTCAACATCTGCAAGGCCATAGGCCCCTGGTCTGAGGGAATCTGTGACGACAGAGAAAGGTGTGTTGAATTTCAACTTGGAGTCTTAAAAAAAAAAAAAAAAGGACCCAATTATAATTTCCAGTCACCTGCTTCAAATGAATTGTTCTCCACTGCTCAATGTTTAGTTCAAACCCCTTTTTGTCATTCATCTTATACATTTCATTTGTTTATTTGCAAATTCATTGTTGCAAGTTGTTAAAATTGTAAGGACCAAAATAGTTACATATATAGATGTATTTATTTACCCATATATTCACCATTCCTCAGTTTCATTCTTGTGTTAAACAATAAGTGCTAAATAAACATTTTGGAGGTATACACTGACACTAAATTCCGAGAACAGCTCATTCTATTGGTGTAACAAACACAGGTCTGTGTAAGCAGGCATACAAAACAACCACTGCAACCAACATTTGTGTAAAGCGGGCACAAAAGCCTTTCCAGCAGGTTGGAATGTTTCATTTCAGTTCTTGTCACCACAAAAAGCCTTTCATGTTTTGCCACTTATTACGAAGTTTACAAAATGTGCAAAAATATCAGTGCAATAGTGGAGGAAGGAATTTGCCTTGGTGTTTGGTGCATAAAAAAATGAAGGCTAATTACTGCAACATTTAAGAATAGAAATATAGAATACAAAAATTACAATAAAAACTATAACATACTATAGCAAGTGTATGTTTTAGACACAAAGCTGCAGTTTTGTGCAAACCTTTTTATCATGGGATGTGCAGAATTACAGTGTACAGTGTTAGAAAGCCTCAACAAAATGTACTCCTGCTTCTTCTCTCTGCTGCGGACGTGGTCTCTCTTCAGGAGCTGTTGTTTGAGATGATGATAGAAGGCCAGCTCAACTTCTTCATCCTCTCCTGTGACACACTAGAGGCTACAGTACTGTGACTCAGTAAGGCCCCTCAGGCCAGGAAATATTATTACAAGAATGGACAGATTTGAGAGGCTAGAGCATGGACCTATAACTACTGGAGTGCTCAGTGGCGCATGAAGCCAAAAACGCATAGCGTGCACACTAGAGCCTTCTGCCGACCGAGCCAGCTAACTTCCAGTATAGCGCCCGGCTAACTTGAATAGGAATCAAATAATTTAATCGTGTTAATCTAGACTTTCCAAATGTTATTGGACCAAATGGCTCAAATTATGATAGTGAAATGACTCATCGTTTTGATGCTCAAAAAAAATTTATTCACCATTTTACAGACCCTTCTTTTACCATGTTAGCTTATGGGAAAGTCTTTTTGGGCCACAGTGCATCACGTGACAATGTAATTATATGGTTTGGCCACTACGAAAACTGGCTTCAGAGCCTGGCGTTCCTCCTGGGGGCTTGGGCTACAGAGGCCACAGTAGCCCTTTTCACACAGAGCTGCATTATTTCTGCAGCTTCTGCGGCTCGCCAATTCTCTGCATTCGCTTGTTCACACTGAACCAAGCAGCTCCTGCGTAAAGCCGCATCGGTGTGTCGACTCATACAGCACACCGGCGCTGCAGATCCAAAAGAGGCATGACAGTACACATCATGACGCTGACATCCATGTTTTCTTCAACGTGTTCTCCACGTATAACTGCGGTATTTTTTTCCTCATGCAAGTTGCAAAAGACACTTCCAGTTACCACATCACTGTTGTTTGGTCCTGTAACGTTGCTTTGGGTCATTTCTCATTTATTTGATTAGTGAAGGATCTGTTTAGCTGTCAGATTGATCACCATCAGATCGACACGCCCCGGCTCCGCACCTCCGTCTTATCCATTCACAGACGCCGGCTCGCCTCTGCTGTGGCTCCAATACCACTTCCAGAGACGGATCAGTGCCGCAGCGAAACTGTCCCCCCTCTCCGCTTTGTCCTCTGTGTGAAAGTTTCAGATGCGGAGAGGGGGGACAGTTTTGCTCGGTGCATGATTCCCGCACTCAAAGGGCAGTGTGACTGGGGCTAGTGACTCACTATTGCCCCCCAGGCCAGACGGACTTAGTACAAAAAAGCTGGCCCATACCTGGCTGCTAAGCAGTGGATATCTCTGCAATACAGTGTGGGCATAGGCATCTTGGATGCAACACCAGATCTGTTACATCGTCACACTTTGTTGATAGGGTTGATTCATTTTTAAATGTTTTAACTAAAATGATGTCCAGCTCTTACAAAATGCACCTTTAACTAACGTGACTTAATTTCCTGTCTTAGAGTTTTTACTCCTAAATCAGCTGATCACTGATTAAATCAATGGTATTTGAATCAATTTGTATTCTCTAGTTCACTCCATCATTATGTATTCAAAATGCTTTTGTCATTACATAATGCTTGCCATCCTAAATTGACTGATGCTGGATGAAGATCCATGTCCATCATATGTGGGCAACTTAGTACAGACACTTATTTTAGGTAATAAACAACTGACAACCTCCAGGGCTGCAAATGAAACCAAGACAGAAATGCACAAAACAGAAGTTACTCAAATAACCACTTGAGGCTGGCCCCAAAAGTGAGCCAGTCCCTATTTAGGGCTGTGTTTGAGGTGTCGGGGCCATAAGGGCAGATGCCGGTGTTTTGGATCCATGAGTGACCCTGTTAACTGCCAGACAGCTGCGAGTTCTGCAGCAGACAGACATGGGCAGAGCCTGGAGCTTCTGGAGAAATACCAGAGTTTGGTTTTTAAACTTATGGAAAAAACTTATGGAATGAAAGTTTGCGGTCAAACAAGCATGAATAATGCAATTTAAACTTGCAAAGCTAGGTTATGAGCCTTAGTTTTTCAGTAACCAGGCTCCACCCACGCTCCACCTCTTTGCCCATTTTTGGATCAGCCAGAGTCAGGCACTACCAAGATGGCAATGCTTGAGCCGACCAGTACCACCCACTTCAGAAACCTCTGGCTGACGTCACGATGGATCCATCCACCATTTTTTTTATTGTCAATGTTGAGAAATCCTTAACTGTACTAACCATACATCTCATATTAAAAACCTTTATATGTACATAATTGTTAAAGGTCAGCCAATGTCTTACCATGTGACCAGCTTTGAGGATCCAATAGAAGGCAAAGTTCTTGTAAGTCTTGTAGAAAGCTCCAGTAATGCCAGCAGAGGCTGGGTCGTCCAGGTGAGTCCACGTCAGATTTTGAAATCCAGGCAGTCCATCCCACTTCAGCCGATTCACCCACTGTTCCTGACCTGAGACAAGGAGCATAGATTCATGTGGCACAGCTCTTTTCCAGAGGAATTCCATATCTGGAAGGGTTCAAACACTGCTGCTGGAGCTGAACAGAAGGTAATGCCCTTATTAAGTTACCCATGGTGTCCACTATGAGATCCAGCTGGCCGTTGTAGACAATGACATTCACTCCAGCGGTCAGAAGCTGGTCGACTATATCCACCACTGGTCTCATAAAGTCTCCTGCCATGTAGCTGAACACCTCCTCTGCCTGGCCTGGACACACAGGAAGACGGGAGAATCATAAATAAAAAGGAGGAACAATTTATAAAAAGGACAAGAAATACTTTGTTGAGAAGGTATGTTAATCTAAAACAAAACGAAGGGACACAAAATCCACTGTCGAGACACAGTACCTCCCCAGGTGACGTTCTGGGGGATGATGCCAAGTTTCTTCCTGATTGGTCCATTCATCAGCGCACTTAGTGATTGTCTCTGAAGGGGTCGAATATGGCGACGAGTCAGCAGAGCTGGTGGGGAAAGTGTATACCTCTGAAAATTAGATACAGTTAGAAGTACTATATGTACTGAAGACATGCATTCAATCAGTCACCAAATCTAGCGAGCTGTTCTTATTGTTTTTAGAAACTGCTGAGTGGATGTGAACACTTGGCACAGCATCTTACAGATGAAGTCTTCTCCTGCTGAAGAGGTGAGTTTCTCATCCGGCTCCTGGGTGAGGATGTTGTAGAAGTTGACTCCATTGGTGTTCTGAATGAAAACCATAACACGACTACATCAAACCAAATAATCCCAATAACACCACTGTCAATATCACAAAACATTTCTGCATTTATTTTTAATACACAGTTATAAATTTGACTTAGTTTTGTGAATTATGAAGAGTTTATACAAAATGTAAAACAAAAATGTAGTGGCAGAGTGGTGCAACATAGTGGAAGAAGACCAGCTCCTTCTGTAGATATAAAAGTCTCATTAGGTGGTTTCCCCTGGAAACAAAACTGGTTTGTGCACTACCACAGTCTGTTCACTCTGCTGCTGTCTGGCAAAACATACAGAAGTCTCTGTCGTAACAACAAAGCCAACCATTTACTGATATACACTGCGATAAGCTTCCTGTATGTACAAGTGAACCTGATGGCATCAAACCGTATCCTGTCCTGCAGATCCTCCAGTACTGTACCAACCTGCTCAATCACCGTCTCTGCCACAGACCACAGCTCTGTGGCTTTCTGAAACTGCTGCTGCTCCACGGCTTCCTTCACCGCCTTCGCTGCGCTGCTGACGTCCGCCAGGCCGCGATCATCCAGCAGCGACTGCACGGCAGAGGAACCACAGTCAGGTGGAAACTCAACGGACCAGCAGGACAACGGAATCTGACTTTCACCAGACATGTTCAAAGAAACATTTGCCCATTACTTACAGTACTGTAGAGGTACGGTCCCCACGTCATGACCGAGTCTGTGGATGAAGCAGTAGTGATCAGTTGGGTCATTTCTCCAGCAAAGACTTCAAGATAAACCCTGCCATCTCCTTTTTACAGACTCTGATCACTGTAATGACTTACGTATTGACCTGTAGTGGCTCTTTTAAGTAGAATCCACAATACACTCTCGCCGAGTTCATTGAACTCCCTACAGAAATGTTTTAATTTTCTTTTGCTAGGGGCAATTATCACACACCTTATTGAACCCACTCTAACATATTCATCATTGTTAGCACCATCTGGGAATTTGGCGTAAAAATAATTCATCAAGCTCAGAACGTTTCCTAAAACACATGGCCTCTAGAGTTGCAACGATTAATGATCAATTGATTGGATGTCGACTAATCAGTTTGAGTCCGTTGTTAAAAAGAAAAACATTTCTCTGATGCCAGCTCCTTACATGGGAATATTTTCAAGTTTCTTCACAAAAATTACTGACACTGATTGACATTTGTTCTCCATTTTCTGACATTTTATTCAATAAAAATAATTGGTAGTTGCAGCCCTTCTGGCCTCAAAATGAAATGATTGTTGCTTGGACTGCATCAAACAGACAGACCTCATACAGAAGCTGCAGTTATTTCCACTGAATAAATCTAAATAACCGATTTAGTAGGAAGGTAGTCAACAGAGATCTACAGTGAATCTAACTTGTGTTGATGCTTTTGAGACACACTTAAAATCACTGAAAATCTAAATGTGAAGGCTTTGCCATGCAATATACTGTACATGGAATTTTAGAGTTCCGACATCTAAATGTGCAGCATTCGAGTGGGTGTGCAGACACTTGGAATTTGTGAAGTTTGACATTTGGATTGGACTTGCACAAAGGTTGTGGTGAAGGTGTAAAGACTGACAGATACTGACCCAGTGGGGAAATCCAGGAGTCCCCGAGAGCCACACCAGCAAAGTTGCATTTCACCTTCCCTTGTGCTACGGCCTGGACAGACAAGAGACACACCGAATTAAAAAAACTGTTAACCTTTTTGCTTTTTTACTGTGTCATTAGAGGTCTATATTCTCCAATTTCTTAAGAGATCTTTCAATAGGAACAACGAACATCCATACCACATTAGCTTCTGGAGCTTTACATCCTTTTACCAAATTTACAGACCAACTTCTGTTGACTGGAAAAATACTGTAGAAAATGCAAGTAAGTAAATCCAATCTACTTTGACACAACTGAAATATATTATACATCTTTACAACCCATAACAAAAGTTTATTACTTCTACTACTGCAAGCAAACCATTTCACTGTCATGCTTTTTTGCCTACTCATCCATCATATGACAGTTCTTCAGCGTGGGACTTTCCAGTAAGCTCACATGGACCTGAAGTGGATGTTGTAAAGAGAAGTCCGACTCAAAAAGCAGTCAGCTCACCTTGGTGAGCTCCAAGGAGATGGCAGCTGCCATCTTCCCTCCATACGACTCAGAGAAGATGTAGAAGGGGATGCTCTGAGAAAAGATTAAATATCTATCATTTTAAATTCATCACTGGCATGACATCTACCGCATATGATCACTGTATGGTATGTAATGAGTCTTTGAGAAGAATAAGAACCAGTTAGTGGCTTGCAACTGTGCCGAGATGCTCCGATTACTTTTTTCAGTCAACACTGACCCTGTGGAGCCAGCCTTCAGCTAGCTTCAATTTAAGAATGCTTACCAAGAGCTTGTTTGACATTGAGAACCAGTTTAAGCAAAGACACTGCATTGTCTTCATATGCAGAGGATAACCCACAAGTCCCTTCTGTATCACAACACCATTTTCCTAAAACAACCGACTCCTTCATTTGTTTCTTTCACATTTTTAATTCTAAATTAATAATTTAATTAAACTATTTAATTTTATAAATGATTAGAGTGCCAGGGTTTCAGTCATGAAACTGTAAGTGTAATTAAGGACAGCCAGAAGATAAAGCATTTATAGAGGAATGTGGCTACTTGACCATCTCGGCTAATAGGCTGAGATCAGGTTGTTAGTTAAGGTAACTAACAAGTTGGATATATTACAGCCCTGTCCTGTCCATAATCTTCTGTCAAACGATGTACAGTTTTTATTATGTGTTCACTTTTTAGTCATGTTGGACGCCTGTTTAATGTTTAGCTCCTACTTTTTCATTGTCCTCACTGTGAAAAGACATCAAGAAACCTGCTGGGAAATATTTTTTAAAGACTCAAGCCCAAAGCCTGTACTATTTTCCATTACTCTGTTGTTTTTCCTGCTAAAAATAACAATAAAATAAGATTAATACATTAAACCGAGCAAGCTGGCTTAGGCAGCCTAGCCAGGATGTGCGTTCGTCTGCATCAGTTAATATTGCGCAAAAAAATACTTCCCTAAATTCCCTTCAACATGTTTGATTTTAAAAGATTTTTTTTCCCCCACAGCTCAATACATCTTAGATACTAATACTTAGAATAGTGATTTAATTGTTGGCCACAAAGAGGTGTCCCAAACTGTTGGGGGGGGGGGGGGGGACATTCTGAAAAGTTAGGACACACATTCAGCATGTTTGGAGCATACAAACTCCTGAGTCTTTACACTTTTCACGGCACGTGCACCTCGCACGAGGTGTGTTAAACCAGATAATAATGGCACTAATAATTTACACCATTAAGATGCCCATGAATTCAGTAAAGTCATTCTTTGGGACTCCTGGTTCTTATATCACGCTACAGTGAAGCAAACCAGACTTTTGTTCGCATCCAGCTGGCATACCTGGAACTCGGCCCTCTCTGTAAAGAAGTGTTCGAGCAGCACCAGCATGTCCGAGGCCACCGTGGCCACATCGGTAGCATAGCCGCCTGTGCTCTCAGTGTAGCTGAAGCCAGTGCCCACAGGGTTGTCGACAAATAACACACTGGCTGCCTGGACCTGAAAGAGACAACACACACAACAGATCAGCATGTTAACCTGAGGTTCCTTCATTTCAACAGACTGAAAGGCTGTTTTAATACAAGACTGTGCTCCAGTTACACAACAAATAGTCTGTGCGTTAAAAGGATTTCAACACACAATGCAGGAAATTATTTGACAAGAATCAATCAATACAACTTATTACAATTTTTACTCTTCAAAACCTCAAGAGCAACCATCTTACCCAGCTGGTCTTTCTGGGCTCTAGGTCCCTGTTCAGAGGTCCAATCTCCTCAAAGTTTCCAAAGCCAGTCCCTGAACCTCCTGGTCCCCCCTAAAGACACATAGACAAACATCTTCATCAGGTTCTTGACATTAAGAGGCGCGATTTAATAAAGCAAAAGCCATTCATGTATTGAATGAGATAATGTTTCAGGGGTTAAGTGTCAGCTGTCCAATGGAAAACTCTGTAATACAATATTAAACACAGCAATATTATAGCTAATCTTTAACTAAAGGTGGCTGGTTTCAGTCTTGCTGGGTTGGCTCCTCAAGTAAGAACACCTCATGAGTCAGTTCCTCCTCTTCAGTTGAAAATAGAAGCAACACTGCTGTTACTCATAAAGTCACACCACCGAACGATTTTCTTTACTGTTATAGAATTGAGTAGAATCCCTTTATTGTCATTGCACAGGGTACAATTAAATTTCAGTGCAACTCCTCAGTGGTCATTAAAATAAAAACACCAGTACACAGCAAATTGATAGACGACTCAAACACACAAAAGTATAAAATCAGAATAATAAGAATATATTTTAATATAGAATAAAATTCAGCAGCGTATTATTGCAATTTATAATATATATATACATGCAGAGTTCAGATCTTTGATGGCACATGGTTAAAAACTATTCTGAAGTCTGGAGGTGGAGGTTTTCATAGACATGTAGCGCCTTCCAGAGGGCAGCAGAGAGAAGAGGGGGTTTCCTGGGTGAGAGGAGTCCTTGATTATGTTAGTGGCCTGGAGGAGACATCAGGTTCTGTATATGTCCTCAACTTAAGGTAATTTTCTGACAGCTTCTATGGTGGATAGCATTTTAGTATTGCACTTCCATTAAGTTGGGGAATCATGTGACAAGAAGCAAAAAAAAAGAGGAACTGTCAAAATCAAGGCAGCAGAACCTGAGATGACCTAATGGCCGACAAAATCTCTACATTTCATGCATTTTTAAGCCAGGCAAACAGAAATAGCTTCATTAATTTAAAATGTAATGTTTAATGTAGACATAGAAATTTGTCCCCAAGCCCCAGCTCAGATGTGACCAGGGTCATTCTATGAAACAAGGATCCTTCAGAGCCACAGAACACATGAGGCTGCTTGGTGACTCATGATAAAGTTATGTTGATGTGTTCACTGGTGGAGTGCCCTCTCTTTAAACTGTGGGTCCACACAACAACACAACTGCTACAGGAATACAGACAGACAGAGGGCAGGTTCACTGCAAACTCATACAAGTAAGTCTCTGCTCATAGATTGTACAAAATGCATGGAGCATCCTGGAAGATAAGCAAACTCAGAAGAATTAAACTAACAGACAAAGGACGGTTTTACTAATGGCCCCCGTATATGGAGCCTGTGCATCGGATAGAGCATACAGAGGCACTGGTGTGGACCTCTGAGCTTCAGGGATGAGTGGAGCTGGTCGTGTCCTACCTGCAGCCACATGACCAGAGGCAGGTCCTCGTACTGTGCAGCCGGGCTGTCAGCATAATACAGCCACCAGAACATGTGGGCCCCGTCTCTCACTTCCACATAGCTCCACACTTCTTTACTCGTCAGGGGACTGGGGAGCCCTGCATAGGATTCAAATACATCCGCTGTATTACCTTGGTATTCAGTTACAGAGCAATTCTGCGAAATTATCAAGCCACAATTAGCGACAAGTAGCTATTAAAATGAGCAGCGTAAATAAGTCATCGTTACTTTCGTTTTGCAGTCAGCTCAATCAAAGCATGAGACGATACCGAACCTGCTCGCTGGCTGGAAAATATTTAAGTGCTCTAAATACAGATGATAAATCATACCTGTACTGACGAGAACAGCGAGGAGTACACACCAGCACACCTGGGCCCGGGCCATTGTTGAAGCTTGTGACCGCGTACGGCTCCGCTCTGTGCGGGTTTATGACTACAAGATGTCACATGACCAGCCGGTCAGCTGACCAACGACGTGTCACAGTTCACTCACTGGTTCACAATCGACCTGGGAAATATTATGAAAGGGAAAAATCGCAGTTTGATTTAAACAATCAGATAAATACATAGAATAAATCAAGTTTAAACTAATGGAGGCTGACAGAAATGTTAATAGGCATGTGGGGGGTGGTTGTTATGAAGCCACAGCCCCTGCAAAAAAGAAGTTTATACAAGTACATATTAGCATACTTCTTTAAAACTAAGAGAATATGATTTCAGTTTACTTTTACATACTTATCAGAGGTATACAAAGCTAAAGCTTACAAAAGTATACTTGACAAGTATACAGAAAAGAGTAGCCTACACATCATTAATGGTACAGTTGCATTACAAAATAAATATTAATTGTAAAATTGTTGTGTATTAAAAGTTTACTAGTTGTAAATAAAAGTATACTCAGAAGTGTACTTTTATAAACTAAAAAATGGGTCAATTTACTCAGAAATAGTGTTGATGTAGCACACTTGCAAGAATACTACTAGTACATTGATATTATTGTACTTACTACATAAAGTAGTAGACTATGAAATATACTTGAACTGTACGTAAGTGTACTTGATAAAATGAACATGCAGTAGACTATACTTCTTTAATGTAAGTAAGTGCTTCAGTAATGTCAGGGGTCAGGCAGATGGGGCAGATGCCCCGTGACCTCTGGAGGCAATGTAAGACCGTCAAAATAAAGATGTGAGTTCACAGCTTCTGCCTCTTGTTTTGCTCTTATTACAGTAAACCATGTATAAAAAATCTTTTTCAAAGGGGACGGAGATACATCTGCTTATTTACATTTGTTGCTGAGCAAATCAGTTAGCAGTGACATATTTTTGTATAATTCCTTTCTACCTTTTCTGTGGTCCTCCCCGAGAAAGGAACCAGCTGTGAGAGAAGAGATCCACACCTGTATCAGCTTGTAATAACTGCCTCCACGCCAACAGAGGGCAATGTTGTGAAAGCCTTAGCGTCCCTGATCACATGTGACCCAGACATCCGGTTGAAAGTTGGCGCTTCAAAAGAAAAGCCCGAAAAAACAAAATAATGTAAATACTGAAATAATCAAAACCGTTGACGTTATTATTATTATCATTATCATTATTATTATTATTATTATTATTACTTTGTTTTATTTGTAAGAAAAAGAGACCCTACAACATTCACAACATACGTGATTACAGTAAATGCATACATTATAAAGAGTGCAGCACTGATGGATTGTACAAAGTGGACTATATCTTGAAACAGTCCATAATTTGTAACTAATGGCTTTACTATTGTTGATTGGCCGATTATTTTCCAAAAGTCGTTTTCTGTAAGTCGTCTAGTTCTCTCTTTCACATAGGGCAAAGCCATCAGAGCATGTCAAAAACGTCAATAAGATATTAATATACTGAGTTTACTCAGCTACTCCAAAGCTTTTATCATGATCACTCACGACGAATGATGGAATGATTGCGAACATGCTGGGTACTGGCATCAACATTAAAAGGAGCTAAAGTCAGTTTCACTGTAGGAAGTCTGATTGGAGACACATTACAGGGAACATAAACACGTTTGAGACTATTTATGAAGGAAACAGGACTAATTTAAAGGATTTCGTTCTTTTTTTTGTTTTTGTGTTTTTTGTCTGCCAATCTACTGCGAAGAAGAAGAAGAAGAGGAAGAAGAAGAAGGAGGAAGAGGAGGAGAAGGAGGAGTTTGACATTCTTATCCTGAAAAGCCCCACCGGAAATACCACTGTTGTTGCCGGCGGAACGCACGAGCTGTATGTCCTGTGTCATGGCTGCTCACAGTAATAACTTCATCCGCGTGCGCTTATACTTTGACTACCCGCCGCCGGCTGTCATTGGTTGCCGCATGTGCTGGCTGCTCGTGGACTTGAACGCATGTCGCGTGGTGGCGGATCTGGAGAGTGTGATCAGAGAGAAGTTTGAGTTCAGCCGCGGGAGCATCCTGAGCCTCTTCATGGAGGACTGCTACCTGCCGCACACTGAGAGCATCTTTGTGGTGCGGGACAACGACAGCGTCAGGTGCGTGTGCTTTTCGTGTCACTCACAACAAAGTGCTGGCTACACGGTCATGACGTCACGTGATGTGGCAGCTCTCAGGTCATCTGTAGCAGACACCTGAAGATTCAGGGGCCCCTCGCAAGGACAGGCGTGGAGTTTTGTGATTCTGTGTCATCATCATCATCATCATCATCACTTTTAATTTTGCCCAAATAATTTTTAACTCAAGGTCCACTTACTAGCTTTTCCTTCTACAGTTTTCATAGCCAGTGAATTAAAGGAACAGTTCAACCAAAAAGTAAAATCCAGTCATCATCTCCTCCCCCCCTTGCTGATGGAAAGTCAGGGGATTAAGATCAAGATTTTGGCTTAAAAGCGGGTGTAAATAGTCTTCCTGGGGAAGACCTCTGTTCGTCTCAGACACCTTTTTTATTGCCCTCAGCAGGACAGGACGCTGTAAGTCTCGAGCCCTGCACATGAATCTGATGTAGTCCATCAAATAATTACACTACAGCAATTTAAAGTGAAATTCTCGCCAAAATGCAACCTAGGCTTTTTTTGTGAAGGAACCCGAGTCAAACCTTTGTGTAAAAGCATAATTACAACGAAAAAGCCACTTTTGAGATTTGCCGTATTTTCGTTTTTGGGTCAAAATCATTTTCAATTGCGTGCTAGGGGCAACATTACGGTAGCATCAAAATCGCTATTTTTAAAACACTAAGAAGACTCGACACAGCATGAAACTTTGCTTGAAACTGAAACTTTTGAACAACTCATGCTAGCAGTAGCTTGCTCCGCTCGCCACCGTCCTGCCAGTTGAGAAGAGTCAATCCCCAAGTGCGACGCTTTAGGAGCTTTAACCCTAGACCACAAGTTTTACTGCTAACTGAGCTAACTAGCTAACGACAGCTACAGTTACCAGCAGTTGGCTGTTGGGTTCTATGCTGCCCCCATTTGCTTTGGAGTATGAATTTGACAGGTGACCAATTCGTACATATTGCGCCTTTTTAAAGATGTGTTTCCAAATCCTCCAGAGCTGTTTATCTTCACTCTTTGCTTCCCAGGGTGAAGGTGGACTGTCTGGCTCAGGTGAATGGAAACAGCAGCTATCCAGACTCAGCAAGTGAAAAGGGCAGAAAGAGATCGAGACCCACAGGGGAGAATGGTGCAGGAGAAAATGTGGAATGGAAGAAAAAGAAGAGGAAAAAAGGGAGCGAGGAGAGCCTGGAGAGGGACGCCAAGCAGGCTGCAGGTGATGAGAGGACTAAGATGTCACAAGTAAAGTGCACAGAGAAGAAGAAAAGAAAGAAGGCAGATAAAAGTGGCCCTACTGTGACCCCCAAACCTGCTGCCTCTACCAAAAACACCCCAGTTAGGGTAGAAGAGCCAGCTAAATGCAGCAAGAAGCCCCCAGTGGCACAAGCAAAAACAAAGAATGTCCCCTCTTCAGATTCCAGTAGTAGCAGTAGTGAGGAGGATGAAGCTCCTAAAAAAACAGCTGCCCAAAAACCAACACCGAAAGCATCCACCCCTGCTGCTTCCAAGGCACCTCCAACCACCAAACCCACCCAGACAAAACCAAAGCCTCCTTCATCATCCTCTTCAGAATCCTCCTCCTCCTCCTCTGATGAAGCTAACAGTGTCAAAGCCCCACCAAAAAACAAACCTTTAACCTCCACGACCCCCAAAGGAAGAATAAGTGATAACTCAAAGTCTCAGCAGGCTCCTCCTCCTGTCCCACAGGCCAAACACCTTGCACAGGAACAGGCTGCCAGCAAAGTGCCTCCTGGTGACAAAAACATGAACCCCGGGACCTCAAGCAGTGAAGAGGAGATCGAGCTTGTTATCCACCGGCCGATCCAGCAGCTGGGCCGCGGTGTGGGAAATCAGTTGTCTCAGAGAGGCCTCGGCCGAGGCAAGAACTGGCACAGTGGCCCTGGAGGAAGGGGTAGAGGGAGAGGGGACGTCAGAGGGCACAATGGCAGCTTTGAGTTCAGCTATAATGAATCCAAGGAGCCTTCCTACCAGACTGATTCTCTGACCAACATGTCGGTGGTCCTCCAGGTGTGTCATTTATTGTTACTGTAACTTTGATTTCAATAACAATAGTTCAGTTTTTAAGGTTGTAATAATTGATCCCTGACACTAATTGTATCATTGAGGCCAAGGTACTCTGTGTCTCCTGTTGTGTCATGTGGAGAAATCCAAAGCTAAATGGGCCTGCCATGCCTGGTTACGGTTGCAAAGCTATGACTTGACTGGACAATCACTGTTTGGGGGAGGGGTTTATCGAACAGTCAGCTACATTAATAAGAAATGGGAATGTGTTTAGTCTTGCCTCGGTCACATTATCTTCTTAGTGGCAGTAAAAATACACCTGTTGTGTAAATGTATACATGCATTACCTGAAATACTGTGTATGAAAAGGCATTAATAATCTTTGTCTTGTATATCTCTGTATGTAGAACGCAGCAGGAAGTGCTCCCAAAAAGGACTACAGCTCTATGCCCCTGCTAGCTGCGCCTCCACAGGTGGGACAGACGATTGCCTTCAAGGTAAGTCTTCTTTTCCCCTCTTCAATAACTTTCTTTTTACAAAATGCCAGGGGAGAGTAAACGGCACACTGCAAAGAATACACAAAGAAGTTTGAGTTGTGACTGACTAGCATTAGCATGTTGCCAGTTGGCAAGTGTGTTAGCAGATAGCAAGGGCTACAGTAGTTCACCAACTAGACCCAATTGTTTTACAAAGATTTGTGGATGAATGTCGACTGTGTGACCAAGTCTTAATGCTGAAAAAAATCTGTGTGTGTTCACAGTTGCTGGAGCTAACTGAGAACTATACACCAGAGGTATCAGATTATAAGGTGAGTGCAGTCAATCATGCTGCAGTAATCCAAAGCGCTGGTCACAGCTCTGCCTATTGCTCTCATGTTACTGGGAAGGCCCTTGGAGGGAGTGTCATAATGAAGTCTTGGATGTTTGTTCATACTGGAATCACTACACAACTGACTGACCGTGTTGATGTATCTTTTAGGAGGGAAAGATTGTGAGCTTTGACTACACCAGCAAACAGATAGAGCTGCAACTACATAATGCCTTTCAAGGTAAGGACCTTTTCACCACTGACACATACAGTATAACCTTTAACATGCCTGTTTCAGAGTGGATAAATCAAGATGCTAAAGATCGTTTTTTGGCAGAAAAATATCTTTTAAGAGTCAGACAGAGTCTGAATCACTGGTATTTAAAAGTAACACTAAGTCGACCATGAATGTACAGTATTATGGATACTGGTAATGGATGTCATAGGTTAGGAAATCATTTTTAAATGTATTTTACTAAAGCAGATTGTACAGTATTTTCCAGAATGTTCCAAACATTAGTGATTACTCACAACACACCTCTTCTCCATCAGCTCCTGTAGAGCCTGGCAAGTTTGACCTGGTCTATCAGAACCCCGATGGCTCAGAGAGCGTGGAGTACGCAGTGTCCAGGGGCTCACGGGTATGTCCAAGGATATAGCTAATTTATTTAGTAATAAACTCATAAACAGCACTTCCTGAAGAGAAAGTTCAGCTTTGGCCAATGTGCTTATTTGCGGGGTTGGAGGTATAATCTGATCTGTGTGGGGGTCTGGTAAATAATTTGTTGATGTAAAATAAAAAAGTAGTTATAAAATAAAGTGGGTGTAAATGGTGAAATCAGTTGAAACAGTGTGTTTAAACAGCTGCTGGAAGGGACGACACTCTTCAGCCTAGGAATCAGACAGGATGCGCACAAAAAACAGACAGGCTTTTACAGCGATGAGGCGACAAACTGACACATTTTACAAGGAAAGAAACGTATTATGTTTGATGCCAAATTACGAGAGGGCACCTATGATTGAGAATTTGCCGTAGCCGTTTCACAAAGTTTGTTAAATTTCAAGCAATAACTCTTAAAATCACGTGATTTGTACAGTTATCTGGGATATTACTGTTACTGGCTACACTTCATAATGTGTCATTCAGAGAATATTGTGTGTACTTCTTCTGGAAAACATGTTTCTTTAAACCTATTTTTTAGCATGATTGTAAAAATTATTCATTTCATTACTTTGAAATTTTTTTTTTTTTAAAGTATTAGGGACCCCGACAGATGTAAGATTTTATTGCTTTCATGGGGCACCCATTGGCTCCCAAGTAACTGGAACCCTGCTTATTTGCCTTCTTGGATGAAAAGTGAGATGAAAATATATACTGTATATAATACACCCCTTAGTAGAAGTTAGGTGCCGGAACTATTTCTTGATGAACAACAGTTAATCCATGAACCTAACACTGTGCTGTGTCTGCAGGTTAAGAGCATCATGTCAGTGGAACGGTCGCTTTTGGTGTCGTACTGGCACAATGGCATAAATTCCTTCCAACCTCAATTTAATGCTGAAATGTTGACTTTCATATTTAAAAAAATCCTCACTTACAAAGTATTTGGAGTCCTGTGAAATTAAAGTTTTTATATGGCATGGAATGAGCCTGTATTTAAAACAAATGCTCAAGTTGACAGAACCAAAATCACACTCACTGTAAGAAAGACGGCTATTCACTTTACATTCCCTTCTATTGTCATCTGTACAAGTAAACCATGAAAGATGTTCTATTTATCAATACAGCTTATTTATTGAATGACAGTGGTGCTTCTGGTTTTAGCCCCCCTCACTGTACTTTGAGTGAACTCATTCACTCAGTGATCCCCTCTTTTCAGTTACTCATCCAAACAGGAGAAAGTGGTGGACAAAATCATCGGCATGTGCACAAAGTAGCAGTTGTTGTCATTTGGGTTCTGTTTTTGGTATTGTTCTCTGTAATAGTCATGCTGATGTTGTTTTAAATCTTAGCGTAATCATAGTTGAAGTAACGTCTTCACTTTCCTCACATAGGTGACAGAACGGTGGGACTCCCTGTTGGAACCACGACTGATCATTTAAACCTGTGACTTGGATCATGCCCCCAGTTTGGTGAGATGGATCCGCCTGGTCTCTATTGAACTCTACTTCAGGATCCTTCAACTTGTACTCCAGTGCCAAAGTTAAACAGGCAGTGACTTCCTGACATTGAATTTGACAGGCATGTGATCATGGTTGATTTCTCTTCTGTGTGCTCCTAAATAAGTCATCACTTGGCAGAGAAGAGCTGCTGCATAGCAAATTACAGGTATAAGTATTGAAAAATGTTAGTTAGTTTTTAATGTGTATAGGTGAAATGAGTGATTGTTTCCAGAACTGGGACATTGTGGTTTTATGTTTTGTACAATAATGTGTAATCAGTCTTGTATAAACAGTTTTTTTCTAATAAAACACTGCATCTCCTGCTTTGATGACAGGGTAGATGTCTATTTCATTATTCCAGTGTGGAAATGTCCACGGTTTTATGGAAACTTATTTCTGCCACGGGAAAAAAAATGATTGTAATGGAGTGCATAAAATAGAAAACAGCGATAAGAGGTTAAAATACTGTGAAGTCCAAAGTATTTAAATTTCTTCTAAAGGTCATTTCAAAAATCTTTTTATGTAAGTATTATGATATCAAAATTTAGACTTACTACATCAAAATGTGGAAAAATTAAAGTTACTTACCGTGTGAAATAAATACACCAGCAGGAGATGATACAGAACATGCAGGTGGTGGTCGTTAAATCAAACTGCCACTTTAGAATTTAACACAAGAGCGTTCAGTAACACATATAAGCTCTGTTAAAAAAAAAAGGCTTGATTAAGAAAAAAAATCATCTGGACCTCACTAATTTCTAAACACTACAGCCATGTGCACTGGTACTGTGCACATGGCGATAAGAAAGCCATCCTCCTGCTGCAGCTTCAGCCATTATACAGTATACATTTGGAGTCATGCACACCATATCAACTGAAAGAATATTTAAATGTCAAGTTTATGACCCCAGATGAGAGATATATGAATATCCATGAATGTTTTCCAGTTAGGCACTGAAGGACACTGAAGTAGCTTGGAAAGTCCCTTATAATACCAAAACATGCTTACAGTATCATAAATATGCACTCACCTGATGGCTTAGAGGTGTCACTGTGATTGAAGAATAATCACAGAATAAAGTTGAAATACTTAAAGAAATAACAAGTCCTCGTGAAAATAAAGTTGTAATTTTCACTGGAAAAGTAACAATATTATGAGACTAACGCAGCTTTACCATGATGTGTATCGAGAGCCGAAGTCACGCCCCTTTCTGTTTGCCCCGTGGGACCTTATTTCAGAAGAAACATGTATGGTAGTGAATGGAGAGAGACAAATAATTTATTGATCCCGTTTTAATTGTGCCATGCGGCATGTTTGTCAATTTAAAAGATCATTTTTCAAATTGAGAAAGTCTCAGTTTGTCATCAAACTAATAAAATATCAGACTGTGAACAGTCATTATAAAGACTACACAGCCACCAGTCGCGTTAGTGAAGTTGTCTCGTTAAAGTTTCACCAAAACCTGTAACTTAAACATTGTAGAGCTGCTCCTGTATATTAGCAGCTCACAGAACTGACCAACTCTCCTTTTACATAACTAAAATCACAATAAATCTGGTCAGTATGAACACATTTATTGTGATCTTCATTGTTTTAGTAGGCTTTTCTGAGCCTGGTTGGCGGCCATGCTGGTGACGCGTGTTGAGTGAGACGATGTAGTTCACTGAGTGGTTTAACACAAAACTACATGAGATTTTACTTTAATTACGACAAACTGAAACTCAATTGACTTGGAAAATGATCTTTTTAATTGACAAATATATGTGTGATTCATGACACAACTCAAACGAATCAAAAAGGTATTTTTCTCTCCCTATCGACTCCTGTACAGTTGTTTTTTTCCCAAAATAAGATGCCATGAGGTCTACCAGAAGGAGCGTGACTTCAGCACTCTATGATAGACCTGCATGGGAGGTGGCCACTCAGCCTTTTGTTACATTTTACCCAGTGGCCAAAAATTCCCCTGCAGCCCAAAAAACATTTTCCCCACTGAGCACCATCATACAACAGATGTCTGTAAAACTGTTGACAGGACACCTCCAACTACAGGCAAGGCCAACTATGACCATGGAGGTTTGATATATGTTAAACTGTCCTCTAGTCGGTAATATTCTGATTTCTGATATTATGACCTATGATATTTTTAAATTATTCTCAAAATACTACAGCTTTTCTCTAAAATGTTTTTCTTTTCTGAGCGGTACCACCTGTTAATTAGAAAATAAACTTTTAATTGGGATCATGCTACTGTGCCTCATTAAAGACAAAGAACTGAAAATGGCATTTTCTTTCAGTTAATTGAAACATTTAATACATTTGTATGTACACTGAGACAGTTTTTGGCAATATTTCAACAGGTACTCAAAACAAACCATCCCCTTAAGGTGTTTTAATGCATCATTGTTGTGATTGATTAAAAATTATAGGAAAATATAGAATCAAAAGTAATTAACAATAAAATATAAAATCCCACACACTTACATAACTTTTTTTTGCTGCCTGTCTCATTCATTCAAACATATTCACATGAAATTACACTGAAACAACCAAACAATCATTCACTGACTGTCCTGTTGGGAACCTTTAAAGGGGGTCTTGTCTGGGTCCTGTTTTTCACATTTGGCAAGATGGTTCCCAAAACAAAAAACAATAAAACACACTTAACTAACGGCACATTGTTAACATTTTTCATTCAAGGAGCAGTGGGTAGATTCTACATTTGAGGAGTGAGTGTGCTCTCTGTGGGTTATGTGTATAAACTGGTATCCTAGAAGATACAGAGGCATTCTGGTACTTATATTTTATAATATTCTGACCAGTTGGGCTCTGCTTGTCATGCTGATACATTGGCATGTTGCTGAGTGAAAAAGATGAGTTAGCAAAGTTACTAGTCACTGATCCAGGAACATTTGGATGACAGGTGTCCCTGGTCTTATGACATAACAGTTTAATTGACCCAGGAAAGAAAAGAAAACAAGTGTTTTTTGGGATAAACATGTTTGAGACAGTGAACAAATCCCATGAAAAGACCAAAATACTAACAAGTTGTGTGTGTATGGTATCTTATATATACTGTATATCTCATTCCTCTGTGCTATAGAGCTCCACTGCTGTTAAAAAACTACTAAACACACTCAGTGAGCCATATTGTTCCACTTGGTGGTAAATTCCTTCATTACAATGAACACAGTCTGTGGCTCACTTGGACTCAGTCCCACACACAGCATCCTGTTGCCTCTAATACTCACTAGATAAAGACAAATGGATTAATCCGCCACTGAAAGTAGTCCTTAACAAATGTACGATTTCCTCATGTTTGAGCTACTTTTGTTAAAGGTGCAATAGCCGCTACCCATCCCAGTCGAAAGCTCCTGTGCTAGTGGTGTAAACACTAAATGGGAGTGTGGGAGTGTTTCTCCATGGCCCATGTGTGTGACGTGTTGTGAACTTTACTAACCCCCACCAATCAGTTTGTAGGATAAGCTGCTCTGTTGTTATGCTACAAGCATGCTGGTCCTACTAGTGATTGTTTGTCCACATGGACAGATCAAAAATAACAGTAAACAACCAGGATGCGAGGCAGATCATTGCTGTGTTGGGGCACAAGACCAAACCGAGTGATCACAGGTGAAAGTGTCTTCCCTTTGTAGCATAATGCTAAATAACGTGCCCCACTACTGACCCGTTCTGCTCTGCCTCTGATCTCTGGTCATGCCTCTGCCAGAGTATGTTAAACACGCTGGTCCTACAGTGATCATCAGCATCCACTGTTGGAAAAAAGTGTTTAAACTGTTGCACAATGCCAAACTGAGTGAATACACATGATACACTACGCTTCACTACACTATATTTCAGTCATTCATGCTGCAAGTCTGATTGCCAGTTTACATGATTGGCCCCCGCAACACGACGTCGGGCTGCATTTCTCCAAAAATGAAGTCTCTTTCAAATTTTTCACTGCACTCAGTCAAAACGCACCCACATGTGGAGGGTTCTTAGATATTGCACTTTTAAAAACTAGAGAATCCAGCTGTTTTACGGATCTACAGGATCTTTTTAAAAAAACAAAACTATATATTTGTGAGGCGTTATTAAAGATTAACATATTCAATAGGAACCAATGGGCTTTGAGCTGAGGGCAAGAGACTGATTAAGGAAGATCAAAGTCATGAAAGACAGGCTAACACAATGCTTTGGTCTTTTCATTGGATTTCTTGAAGAAGAAAACTGTAGAATAAAACCACACTTATCATTTCAATAAAGTTTTAAACAGGCAATTTTTTTTCAATTGTGCTAGTTATTTAGGGTTCTGCTGGGCTGCTTTGAAAGCAGATCAGAAACTAATCACAGTTCTGGCCAAAGGTAGCCTGTCATAAGGTTTGATGTTTCTGTCAAAACATTATAATATGCATCACTGCTTATGCTTAATTTTTTTGTGAGGTAAAAATCTCATTAAATATGTATCCCTAATCCTAATAATCCCTAATTAATATGAATTATTTTTCATAATCTGAGCACAGTGGGTGATGCAGGAAGTGAGTCGAATAGAGGAACTTGGGATCCTAGAACTACGAAAGCCCTGAGAGGCAAGTGAACATTTTTTAAAGGAATTAAGATAAATCCTGTTCTCAAGCCACACACACAGCAGACAAAACAACTTGGAACAAACTTTGAAAACACATCATCAGATATTTTTTTTCCCACTTGCCTCTTAGAGCTTCCATACAGTACCATTTTGCATCTTAATCAGTAAAAATACAATAGGTACTTGCTTTCAGCCCATGGTCCATCTCCAAGTTCCACTCTGGGCACCCCTGGACCACACGTAATAGTGATTCAAATGGTAAAAGTCGTGTTCCTAAGGATAATATAACCTGTAAACATATAAAAGCTTAACAACTGGTTTCATATCAGATATGAAATAAATACATATAATAAATGATTTAAAATACCAAAACGTGCCTTTTTTATGCTCCATTTTGCAGCATTATTACTCAGGGTTGGGAACAGAAATTTGGTTCCATATTAGAAATCCAAATTCAAGATGAAGATTCAAGAATCTGGCAACTTTTTAAAAAAAAATTTTTTTTGATTTTGCTTATTGGTTCCTAAATGCTTTAACCAAACAAAGGCTACATACAATTTCTGCAAAGACCTTGCCTATCCGCCAATAGCTGTCTATGTCACGCATCAACGCAGCAGCGTGTCACTTTGTTTAGATACTAGCATGCCCAGCTAATGGAACAACAGTGTGAGAGATGGACACTGCCAAATGCTCAAAAGTGTGCCTTCACTTTATATAAGAAAAAAGGCAAAGTGCAATGTATGTGGGAAGCTAATTAGTTGCAAGTCAGGTTGCACATCAACGTGGGCCAACCATTTAAGGCAGCAAGGTGTCAATCTAACTGACTAATCAGTGTTTGATGAGTGTGTGTCAACAACTTTTCAACAACAACTGGCAGAATGATCTTCAAATGTGGGTTTGAATACATGTTAATAGTCGGCTCGTTTTGGAAAGCGTGCTGTCTTTGTCACATTTTGTGTAGCCTCGGCTGCTGTTTCATGCTCTGTCTAACTGTGACAGCCTAAGTAGCATACAGTATTTGATCTGCTGACATGTTTTCTGTGCAGCATCGGGCCAGGCTCTATTCACTTTGGTTCAGTCTGACATTCATTCTGATGTTTTTCTTGCTGTAGTGGATTTATATCTGATTACTATTTAACTGTGTGATTCTTGGCCAGCACTGTTTTTTCACTTCAAATCTTTTCCATCATTGTGTAGAAATACAATATAAGTCATACAATTTCATTTTATGTATTTACTTTGTGAATGTTTAGTTTAAAAGGCTGAGACTAGGATTATTTAATAAAACAGTGACAATTAAAGTAAATGCTTAGAAGGACAGAGCAAATTCATTTATCTAATCTAATCTTGACCCCTTTTTTGTTTTAATAATATAATGCTATGCCCTAACTGCATGCGGCGTGAGCAGGTGTCAGCAACAAAATCAGCTTTATTTAATTGTTTACTGATATCCTAATTGGCTGTGGGTGACACAGCAGCGCAGCGCTGTTTTAAGCCCCGCTTCTAATTCTCATTCCTGTTACTCATGGATGAAGAACAGTGGATTTATAAACCTGATTTCCAGGGAGCTGAAGGTTTCTGGTAAGACAACACATCATCTCTACTGGCTGTTGGCTATGTTGTTTGTCATTTCCAGTAGAGAAACATCTAGGCATCACGGTATAAAGTGTGTTTTCTGCTTAAAAAGTACAAACGTAGCAGACATTAGCAAACTTCCCTTCTTTTACTTGAGTGGTCAGTCTCCAATCTGATCTCCAGCACACAGCTGATAGGTACATGGTGCATATCAGAATGCTTATTTAACAGACTGAGTGTGGACAGTGAGCGCCTGACATCGTACTGCATTGAACGCTCACATGCAGTTAAGACACTGTTTTAGAATCAAAACTGGGAACTGCTAAGAACCGGAATCGATAAGCAGAATGGAATCAATAAACTTCAAACAATAACCAACCCTACTTACAAGAAAATCAAACGAATCAAAGGAAAGAAATCTCAAATTCATTTGTGGCCCAAATTTGAAAATCATTTAAAAAAAAAAAATGTAGATCTGGCTCCCCAGCTGCAAGTTTGAGAACTCCACTTTTTCAACTTAGCATGTTGCTAATCGCAGGCATTTTCAGGTTACTTCTTATTGAAATTGTGCAGGTTGTTGCAATAAAACAAAACAAAGATAAGACCCTTACAAAATTAAGTCATCTCAACAAAATCATCAAAACTTGCTTGCATAAAAATATAAAAAAATTAAAAGTAAAAAGTAGGTGTACACAAGGGATTACATGTATATTGGGTCTGTGTCCTTGTTTTGTACGTTGGGTGTTTTATTTACAGGTTTCAAGGCTAAACACGAGTGCAAAATAATTTTACATACCCACCTGAAAATGAATAAAATCCCTTTCTCGTGATGAGTAAGTGACTTTATTCAATTTCTCCATTTGTCTAAGAGACATTACAAGTTTATCACTGTTTTAAGGCAGACATCACACAGAATTAATTTTTTACCAAAAAAGTAGGCTGAAATTTGCTATCTTTAACCCACCAGCTGAAGTCCTCAGCCTGCTTTAGACCAGTAAAGATCAACTCCTGCTGTACAAACAGTGAATTGTTTCAAAGAAGTTCCCTCTTGGCTGTACTCCATCCATACAGTGTGACTGACCAAAGGAATTGCATCCTGGTGGCTTGATCTACTGTCTCCTCCTCCTCAGAACACTGTGCATTTCCTGCCTCCTTTTTTGACAGGCGGAGGGCAAAGGACAGCTCGGATGGCCTCGTCAAAGACTGTCTTCAGTCCTCGCTGCGTCAGCGCAGAGCACTCCAGGTACTTGACAGCACCTGCCAACCAAGGACATACAGTATGGACATGGAAGTGTTGCATGTATTTAAATCCATCAATACCACCAGCTATTTTAAAGAATATTTTTAGATTTATGTTTTATCTTGCTGCAGTTGTTACTTTACATTCTCTCTATTTAAACTTGGATGAGGCACATATCAGTCATATGGTTGTTTCAAGTTATAGTTTGCCGTAATCGGCTTCTTCATAGCCTAGATCTGTGTATGTGGGTATGTGTATGTATGTATACATGTATATATATATATATATATATATGTATATATATACACTTGCCTAATTTTATGTCCTTTTTGTTCAAGGACAGGCTCTTGAAGACACATTAAAGGAATAGTTCACTCTAGAACGAAATTCAGTCATTATCGACTCACCCTCATGCCGATGAGAAGTCCGGTGTAGTTTCTTATTCCTCAAAGTGCAGCTGGAGACCCGCGGGGGTACCCTCCGGCAGGAATAATCCATATAATGAGCGTAAGTGGCGCCCGAGACGAAAAGGTCCATAAAACTACACAAAAACTTTGTAATATTCCTCCATACTGCTCGTCCGCTGCAATCCAAGTGTCCTGAAGTGGCGACATCCAGAGTTTACTTGAAACTACGTCATTTAGTACATTTTTCTAGCCTAAACAGTCACTATGCTATATCTGCCTGGAGGCACGCTCCTGTGAGTGTCAAAGTTTCAAATCAGTAGTGCAGGCAGATCCCTCTTGCGTTTGTGTGTCGCTCGGTAACTCAAAGCAGGAAGTAAATACCGGTGTGTATCTATCGCGAGTCTCGTTCATCTTGTCCGGCGTGGCTTCCGTAGTGCAATCGGCTGTGAGGGAGACTCACGTGAACGCGGAGCGTGCTTCCAGGCAGATATAGCATAGTGACTGTTTAGGCTAGAAAAATGTACTAAATGACGTAGTTTCAAGTAAACTCTGGATGTCGCCACTTCAGGACACTTGGATTGCAGCGGACGAGCAGTATGGAGGAATATTACAAAGTTTTTGTGTAGTTTTATGGACCTTTTCGTCTCGGGCGCCACTTACGCTCATTATATGGATTATTCCTGCCGGAGGGTACCCCCGCGGGTCTCCAGCTGCACTTTGAGGAATAAGAAACTACACCGGACTTCTCATCAGCATGAGGGTGAGTCGATAATGACTGAATTTTGTTTTAGAGTGAACTATTCCTTTAAGCTCTTACCTTCTTTTGTATTACATTTATGCTGTTATACAATTTATATTGTGAACATACACACATTGATTGATATATGAACATTTCCTGTTATGATATTCAAAAAAAAAAAAATGTTTTCATTTAGTAGCGTAGATTTGTTGGTCCAGGTATGTTTGATGGGATTTTGAGGGGTGTCCACAACCCTACCTAAGACAGCCTCCCCCATTGTCTTGTAAGATAACCTGATGAAGGTCAAGTACCGAAGTACTGAAACGTTGTTGTCATTAAACTTAATTGCAAGTAAAGTGGACAGTGTGTGGAGTCTTTTTCCTGGGTAATCTATCAGTAAAAGATTAAGTGCCTTATAGTTAATGTCAGAGTTATGGAGGATTTGTTTTGAAAATGTACCAACATGGTGAGTTTCGGGTAAAAGATTTGACATAAATTAAACTTGTGGCTCTACACCTTTGGAATGAATGAAGCTTCCTCACAGAGGTCAAAACAGGCACTCTTTGCCATCTGCATAAGCATGTAATGGCTGAACCTGCAGACACACAACTTATCAAAATGTCTGTAACACCTGTGCATTTACATGCCTGGTTTTCTCTGTGGTTTATACACTTTATAACCAACTAACATACAACATTTAAATGTTAAATCTTATTTCTCATTGAGGTAAACAACCTGACACTGAACACCACGAAAACCAAGGAACTAATTCTTGACTGCAGAAAGTCCCAAGCAGACTCTGCCCTACTACATCAACAGGGAATGTGTGGAAAGGGTTCTCACTTTCTAGTTCCTGGGAGCCAACAAACACCACTGCAGTTGCAGGCACTGCAGTTGCAGGCACTGCAACGGCTACGCTTCCTGAGAGTGTTCAGGAAAAACAGACAGGAAGAGAAGCTGCTGGTGGACTTCTCCGCTCCTCCATAGAGAGTGTGTGTCAGTTTGGTACGTTGGCTGCTCAGCAGCACAGAAGAGAGCTCTTCAGAGGGTCAACAACACAGCTCAGAAAAATCATCCGTTGCCCTTTGCCCTCACTGGATGACATCTCCATCTCCCCCTGCCTCAGCAGAGCCAATAACATTCTTAAGGAGTCCTCACATCCTGGCCACCATCCTTGGCCTCTGGCAGGTGCCACAGGACCATCAAAGCATGGACCACCAGACTAAAAAACAGTTTCTTTCCCTGGGCCACATGCACTATAAACTCAAACAACCACTGAATGACCCCTCATGAGTGTAAAACTGTCTACCACTGAGCAGTAACTTCATATCTACGTGCAATATACATACATCCGTATTGTGCAATAGATTTAATACACTGTGCAATAACCCATACTCTGTGCAATCCTTTCTTTAATATTACTACTTTAATGCTGTGCATCACAGTTATCTCTGTGCAGTAAGTACACTCAATACTGCAATTCTGGTCTAATAATTCATATACTACAATTCATATTCATTGTGTTCATTATTTATTTACTTATTCCAGATTACTGTGGCTTTTTATACTTTTTATATTATACTTTTATTTTTGTATTTATATTTGTGTCTCCCTGTACTGCACTGATCAGAAGTAGTGCTCCTCATTCTGTTGTGTTCTGTACAATAACAATAAAGGTTTTCTATTTCTATTCTATATCTTTTTGTTTAATCTGTACAAAAACCAAAGTGCAACTATGACAATTTTGCAGTAACTCACTGTCTCAGCTGGGTCTTCTCCTAAAACGCTGAACTATTCTTTTAAGATATATTTATTTTTTTGTATGGATTCCAGGAGGAGTCGCGATTATTCTAGTAAAAACTAATGGGGCTCTAAATCAATGGAAAATAAACAACTGAATGAATTGAACCCAAATGGCAATGGTAAATAATGGTCTGCTGGTTTCTAATAACATCTGCATTATTAGCAGGGGTCTAAGGACAGAGGGTGTTGTTCATTGAACAACTGTAAAGCCCACTAAGGGCAATATTATTTGTGACTTCAGGCTATATAAAGAAAACTGACCTCACTAGGTTCAAAAACATTGACTTGAAGCAGTTATTTGAAGCCAATGATAAAGGCCCTCTTGATACAGTAAATTCAGCACTAATTCAACAACAGAGTCATGCCATATCACTCTGCTGCTCTCACTTTCTCTTCTTAACATGCAGAGTGTTTTCATTAAAGGGGCTCTATGTAACAATTTGTAGTCATTTACATATATTCATTACTTATTTATTGGGCATATGTGAGCCAATTGTTACATGATGTGAAAAATGAGACCTTCCCTGTCTCTTTCGGTTGCCTAAACAAGCCTGTGGATGACTTGTTGAAGTTGTTTAATGCTGCTGGTCAGTGGATTTCTTTTTGAAGGACTCAGGTCAGATTTTCTGTAACAGTCCAAAGAATGTGACTTTGTGCATGTTCTCAAGTGCCTCGTCTCAGTTTAGAGTATACATCATACATGTATAATAACTCAAATTGTGTAGTTACATTGGAGGCATTGCATTTACAGTCCCATGTGTCTTGAGAACATCAGTCAACACACATACACACTTACCGATCTCCCTGGCCATGGCCAGGCCCTGCGGGTAGGTAATGGGAGAGAGCTTTTTGTCTCTCAGCCGTTCAATGGCGTCCTTGTCGTCCCGCAGGTCCAGTTTGGTGCCCACCAAGATGATAGGTGTGTTGGGGCAGTGGTGACGAACCTCTGGATACCACTGCAAAGAATGACGAAGAAGTCAAACGTCGATGGCAAGCAAAGATGCAGTGACAAATTAGAAACATATCTACGCCTGTAGACATCAACAGTTCAACATACTTGAGCTAAAAAAAGTGCCAACTCTGTGAAGTGGCAGTGTTAATATGTAATTACAACACGCACTATTTAATATGTAATTAAAACTGACTACTTAATATGTAATTACAACAGACTACTTAATATGTAATTACAACATGTGCTATTTAATATGTAATTACAACTGACTACTCAATATGTAATTACAACATGCTCTGTTTAAAAATATAATTACAATAGAATCTAATTAATATGTAATCACAACATATGTAATATTTAATTACAACAGACTACTTAATATGTAATTACAACATGCGCTACTTAATATGTAATTACAACAGACTACTTAATATGTCGTTACAACATGAGCTAGTTAACATGTAATTACATCATATGTGATATGTAATTACAACAGACTACTTAATATGTAATTACAACAGACTATTTGATATGTAATTACAACAAGCGCTATTTAATATGTAATTACAACTGACTACTTAATATGTAATTACAACAGACTGCCATATTTGTAATTACAACAGACTACTTAATATGTAATTACAACAGACTCTATTTGATATGTAATTACAACACGCACTATTTAATATGTAATTACAACTGACTACTTAATATGTAATTAAAACAGACTACTTAATATGTTGTTACAACATGCGCTATTTAATATGTAATTACAACAGACTACTTAATATGTAATTACAACTGACTACTTAATATGTTGTTACAACATGCGCTACTTAATATGTAATTACAACACTCTATTTTAGTATGTAATTACAACAGAATTATTGATATGTAATTACAACAGACTACTTAATATGTAATTACAACAGACTCTATTTGATATGTAATTTCAACAGGCTCTATTTAATATGTAATTTCAACAGGCTCTATTTAATATGTAATTACAACAGACTACTTAATATGTTGTTACAACATGCGCTATTTAATATGTAATTACAACAGACTCTATTCAATATGTAATTACAATAGACTACTTAATATGTTGCTACAACAGACTACTTAATATGTAATTACAACAGACTACTTAATATATTGTTACAACATGCGCTATTTAATATGTAATTACAACAGACTACTTAATATGTAATTACAACAGACTACTTAATATGTAATTACAACATGCGCTACTTAATATGTAATTACAACACTCTATTTTAGTATGTAATTACAACAGACTACTTGATATGTAATTACAACAGACTACTTAATATGTTGTTACAACATGCGCAATTTAATATGTAATTACAACAGACTCTATTTAATATGTAATTACAACATATGTAATTACAACAGACTACTTAACATGTACAACAGACTACTTAATAAGTAATTACAACATGGGCTACTTAATATGTTATTACAACAGATTACCTAATATGTAATTACAACATACTCTGTTTAAATATATAATTACAACACTCTATTTAATATGTAATTACAACAGACTACTCAAATTGTAATTGCAATAAACTACTTAATATGTAATTACAACAGACCACTTAACATGTACAACAGACTACTAAATATGTAATCACAACAGACTCTATTTGATATGTAATTACAACATGCGCTATTTAATATGTAATTACAACATACACTATTAAATATGTAATTACAACAGACTACTTAATATGTAATTACAACATGCGCTTGACAGTGACAATGATCTGAGACAGATCAGTACCTTGGCTCGGACGTTCTCAAAGGATGCCGGGCTCACCAGGGAGAAGCATATCAGGAACACATCCTGCACAGACAGAGGACAAACAATCACATACTCACAGGGGCTCACTGTCAGAAAAGGCATACCGGGCAAATGTTTGGACCCCCCCTATGACCCCCATAAAGACGGGCCCCCCTTATGGCCACTCATACTGGCACAGTTCAGATGGATCACCAGCTTGAGTTGAAACTGTATCACCATGTCAGCTACAGAGACACCAACTGACTACTCACCAGAAACTCTCTCGTTGTCCTGTGAAGCAGCCCTATTGACATGCATTGCAATCACTGGCAGACAGCCTGGTGGTAAGAGCCACTGCCCAGGAGTCGTTATAAACATCAGACTCCGTTTAAAACAGTCCAAGTCACAACGCAGACATCTGATTTTTCTGCAAGCTTTTTTTTAAGCATGATTCAATGATTTTAACATGCATAGGATGCATAAATGAAGAAAAATGTTTGTACGACATAAAAGAACATTTGTCTGCGCTAAAGTTTGTTTTATTTATTATTATTATTATTAATAATAATTAATAATAATAATTATTATTATTATTAATTGTAAAAATAACTGGATACAAAAGTCAGATAAAGAGTAAAAGAAAGCAAAGACCTATTAGTCAAAATAGTAACTGTAGACATGGAAGTCTGAGGAAGAGAGAGAGAGAGAGAGAGAGAGAGAGAGAGAGAGTGTGTGTGTGTGTGTGTGTGTGTGTGTGTGTGTGTGTGTGTGTGTGTGTGTGTGTGTGTACCTTCAGGGACATAAATCTAAAACTCAAGTCCCCATAACATTAAAGCATTACATTTTAGATTAAAGACTTGGTTTAAGTTTGGGGTTAGGTTTAGGTTTAGGTTAGGGTTAGATAAGTAGGTAATGGATATGGTTAGGGTTTGGGTGAGTCTCAAGGAAATTAATGAAAGTCTATGTAATGTCCTGTGAAGAGTTTGTGTATGTGTGTGTGTGTGTGTAATATGCATTACCGTCTGAGGGTAAGACAGGGGGCGGAGCCTGTCATAGTCCTCCTGTCCTGCTGTATCCCAGAGGCCCAGATTGACTGGTTTCCCATCCACCATCACATTTGCTGAGTAGTTGTCAAAGCTTAGAGAGACACGAGACAATGTAGTCATATATGTAGTTTTGCTTTTTTTCTCCCAAAGAGTAAAGTGTGCAATTTAAATGATATTTCTATAAGTGCTGTATCATAGGCAACTGGACTTGTTTCAGTTTCTTGAAGATGTTTCACCTCTCATCCAAGAGGCTTCTTTGGTTCTAACTACCTGACTTAAGTTCTGACTAACCACCTTCAATGATATTGTTGGCATTAGTGTAGTTTAAGGTGCAGCTGTACTCACACAGTGGGGATGTACTCTCCAGGAAAGGCATTTGTGGTGTAGCTGATGAGCAGACATGTCTTACCCACAGCACTAGAGAAAGCAGAGAAGAATAACAAACAGAAATACATACATGATCACTACAATTGAATCAGAAATGTTACAACAGTTATCCACTGACCCTGTACTGTTCCCTATTTTTGACTGGTTGGTTGGCCCAGACTGGAAACAGTGATCAAACAGTGATTAAATTGAGGCAAAGTCAGACTTCATACTTGGTATGAGATTACTGAGGGCTACAATAATTTTCTTAAAGGAAAATAACCAATTGGATTATACCCTCATCACCTTTCACCTTTTTTAACTTAAGAGCAGAAGGATCCATGTTGTTGACTGTTGGCTTTCCGTTTTTCTTCCGTTTTTCTGTATATCAGGCTACACACACAGGGGCCCAGAGGATAGAATAAAAAGCCAAGTCCAAGACAGAGACGAGGAAAAGGAAGAGTGCACTCTGTTGATAATGACTGGCTAAAATTTGGGATATGCAGATAAGGCGAGACATGTTTATCTCTGTGCAACCTTTCAAACACAAAGGGAATTCAAACACATAAAGATGAAGATATCATGAAAATGACATTTAAAAGGAAAATGAGAAAGAAGATGGAGGAATGATTGAAGGGTCACTGTAGTTTTACTTTGTTTATATGTGGCGGACCCTGCCACCTTTCTAGCTTCAAACAGTGTTCTGGGACCTTATTTTCCTCTGAGAACAACTTTTTTTTTTTTCACTTATGGAAAAAATACATATTTCTGAGTTTGTATTGTTACCTCATTAATATTGTTAATATTAAAATTCTGAGTTTGAATTTCTTCTCCAAAATTACAGAGTGCCCCTTTAATCCTGTCAGATGTAGTTACTTCGCAGATGAAGATTTTTTATACAAACTGTGCATACAAAGCAGCCTATACACTCTGCATGAGAAACATTTGACTTGTCATATTTTAAGTGCATTCTGTTGCTATCCTTTGCTTAACATTTTTTGCAAAATCCTGAATGAGAAGAATACTTCTTCTACTCTGGGTAGATGAATAAAGACGAAGATAGCCTAGAATAGATATTGCATTGCAGCAGTCCCTCTGGCTGGGAGTGTGTGTATCTGGTGAAGCATCTCTGACTGGAGTGTAGGTGTGACAACATTACATCATTAGAGAAGACACCCCGGCAGCAGCAGCCTCAGCGTCCACTTCTATCTGAGTTAAGCACACATAACCTACACAGATGATCTATATACAGAGGGTTTGAGTAAAAATATGAAAAATAATGAAACCAAATCAGTAGCTGAAAGATGCGTCTGACATGTACCTGGATGCCGGTGCTTATTAGTGTGCCATCCACCGCCCACCTGCCCTTCCTTTCATCACTATCGTTACACTATTTCATTTCACAACACATGGCCATATATTTTACTCCTATCAGGACTGAAACGGATCCCGGTGTTTTCAGTGAATGTCGACTCATAAACCCCCACATCAGTCCCAGCCCCTCCTGCAACAACTGCCCTCTCAGCTGCGAACAACACTCCTGAGAACAACATTTGCACTCCGAAACCAACAAACACCGAACAAATTCTCACCCATCGCCCACGACTACGCATTTGATGGCCTGCATTGAGAGAGGAGGGCTGCTGTCCGAAGGGAGAGTTTACAGAGTGGTTACTGGTGCTCCTCCACCTGCTTCCTTCGCTGCCTTCAGCCGTAGTAAGAGGTGGGCGGCTCCTCACGGCTGCTGGGCTGTAGCTGCACACGGAGCCCGTCACCGGCTGTGCACGAACACTTCCGGAGATGAACGAACGTATTTAAAGGGCCAGTTAGCCGCGTGAGCTGCTTCATGATGAACACCCGCCTTGTTCCGGGATAGTATGGCAAGCAGTCTTAACATTTAATTAATCCTGTAATTACATTTGAGATAAACTTAGCATTTCTCCCAGTCAATATTGTGTCAGAATGGTAATTTAAAGATATAATTCTGCATTAAAATGTCTACAAAAGACTAGACCTTTGGTTTTTATTTTGTTGAGTTGTGTACTTACACCATCCCAAATGTTTCCAACGATATTCAAACCCAGGTCAGCAACCAGAATAAACTTGAAAACTGAGGGAGTTTGACCTCAGGATCATTTCTGTTTATTCGCATTACTCCTGCAGTGTTTATGTGCCCCAGACAACCGGATTTAGGCTACTGCGCACTAGCCATAAGCTAATACAGTGGTGTAGTTTGTAGTCCTGAAACCCAGAAATCTGTTACCATTTTTACACATCCAGTTCCCTGGTCTCAAGGTCTAAGATGGTCTGAAACCCTCTGAAATAAGGTCTGTGGTTACCACATGCATGAGATAAAATACATAAGTAAATGTCACACCATTTAGTAATGAAGCATTGATGCAGCGGTTGCCATCAAGTGTCTTAATGAGACTGAGAGGTTGTCGGTGACATTAAACGGCATCACACTGAACACAGAGACTGATCAACTCACTAGTCCGTCTTTACAGGCCGACTTTAGTTACCCCCCTCTCTTTACTCCTCTCTTGTCTCTAACGTTATGTTTATTAAGTAGAGTAGGCCTACATACTGCCTCCAGCCCCAGTCGGCCATCAACATTACAGTAAGTTACATTAACACCCAACAAAGGAGACATTTATACCCCTTTTCCACAGGTCAAAAATCCCACTTAAACCCACTAAGATCGGGCTTTTGTGTGCAATGGGAATGTGAAAAATCTGCGTTTCTTTTAAGAGAAATTGACCGCAGTAGACACAGGTTTTTATCACCTTGGCAGGCTCAGAATTTGGGATGTGGTCTATTCAAGGATGTTTTATTACTGCACACAGTGTTGGAGGCAGAGCCCCGTTCATTCCTATGAAAGCTGCTCAGTGGTATTTTGAAGCCAATAAAGCTGGACTTCCCGGGTATGAAAATACCTGGATTGCCAACGAGCCGGCTAACTTGAATGGAGATAAAATAATTTAATCGTGCAGCTCTTCTAGACTTTCCTAATGTTATTGGACCGAATGGCTCAAATTATGACAGTGAAACGAAACATTTCACGGGGGTTGTGATGCTCAAAAGAATTTATCCACCGTTTTACAGACGCTTCTTTCACAATGGGTCTATTGTTGTTTCCTCTTCTGTTACAACTGTTTCAGGTGCATTCGACGTGAAACGTGACATCAGTGGCGTACAATGTAACGATTCAGATAAAAATCACAGGCGGGCTGCCTTGCCTGCGGGATGTTAGTTTTGGCGTTATGACGTCTATGTATTATGTTGAAGAGATACAGTATCTACTGAAGTTAGCGTGTTAACCAGCTAGCTCTAGCCTATTCCGGTCCAAAGCTTGCGTGCTAGCTAAGCACCAACACTCCCCTGGTACTCCAAGCTCACCATCTGGACTTCTAGCTGTATGGCTAACAGAGCTTACTAGCTAACGGCAGCTATAGTTAGCAGCAATTAGTGGTTACTCTGGTGATATTCTGCCCCCTCTTTGTTTGGAGTATAAATTGACAGGTGGCCAAATCTTACAAATTGCACCTTTAAAAGTAATGTGATAATTTTAACATTTATAGCTGGACTGGATATACAGTATATTGCAGATATATTGCAGAACATTTCAGATATCCACAATGTCATTGTTCCTAGGACAAATTACGCCACTTTTGCCATTCATGTGTACTGGTCTTGTAAGTTCAGGTATTCACAAGTAAAGTTTGACATCCAGAATGAACATTCTGGATATTTTCAATTAAAATCTTAGGAAAAACTGGGCTGCATGAGCTTTTCATAAATCCACCACTCAAGTCAGAACAGAAAGTTCTTCTTTAGCTCTCAGTAACTAGCTACAAGCAGGTTTTAAACGTTAAGTATCACTAAACCTACTATATGTATTTGAATAAATATAGTTTCTACCACTGAATTTACATAAAAGTGTACCGAAGGATATTACCTACTGTAGCACAACTTAATAAAGGTATTAAAAGCCTGGAATGCACAATGTGGATTTTTTTCAGCTGATACCAATAGAATAATAGATCATTTCACATTTTTGTATTTTAAAAATAAGTTCTTAACCTGCAGTATATTCACACCTGAGGGTAAGAAAAGGCTCAGATGTAATGAGCAAAAATTGATAATTAAATATTCGATAGCTCTTTTCAGTCTTTTGGTGTAAAACATGTAGACTTATTCCCTCCTTGTGGAACACGTGTTACAGATCACAATCGTGCTGTCACAGACGTCCACATCGGTGAACATGTTTGGCTCTGTAGTCTACATGGCATGGCTGTACTGGAGTTCCACTTCTTCTCTTTCTTCTGTCTTTTTGGCAGATCTTAAACCAATTTTCAAGGCGCATATGTTCACCTACTGTATCAAAGTGCTGGGCTTGTTAAGTCAATGAAAGCACTTTGGCTCATTGGCTCACATTCCTAAAATAAAGTTTGGAAGACACACAATGAAAACACTGATCTCTTTATTGCTTGAATTGCTGTAAGGATGTCCTAGAGAGAAATCCAAAACACACCAACATTAAAGCACAATCACTCACAATCTGAGGAAAGGCACAAATAGAATGGTCCTCTGGAGAGACTCACAGCAGGCTTCCACACTGACGGTCTGACTGAATGGAGCACAGTGAGCTGTAGAACTAAGGCAGAAAATCAACAACAACATAGGTTTCTGAGTTCAGCTCTAAATATTCACACTAGCGCTTGCTGATTTAGCTTTCGACCATCTAGTAAGTCAGAAATACTGTAAAAGTCATAAGATACAGTTGATAAACGAGAAAAATACAGTACCAAGGCAAAAAGACACCATACTCTATGACAAATGGGTGCAACACTAGTGAATTAAGACATCTTTGAAAAACATAACAGGGCAGTGATAATTTGTGATTATTGGTGTTCAGAACAAAAACATCAAACTGCAATGCTTTAAATGTTTAGAAAATAAATGAAAATAAATGTTAAGGCCAAAACTAATTGGCAGGTCTTCTACAGTAATGACTGCATAGAATGAATGCAGGAAAATACTGTGCGCGTAGATGTAAGAGAGGAGGTGACACAAAACGGAAAAACTGACAAAGTGACAAGCATCAGAGTATAAGAGTATAAGGCAGGGACTGTAACCTTCCCACCTGTACACGTGTTTACTGGTAGATGGGGCTGGCTATCGCACCTCAATACCTTTTTGATACCAACTAAAATGTGCATCTTCATTTGTCAAGTACCCAAAGTTTGCACTGAATCCTCATCCTCTTCTTTACTGATCAGGTTTCTGATTGAAGAAAAGTTTAAGACTATACACGTGTGGCTGTTTAGACAACATTTAACATTTGAACACTCCGGCACTTGGATATTGTAGAATTGCTGCTTCTGACAGTAAGTATCTGAAAAAAAAGTATTTTGGTATTAGTACAAAAAGTGCTCATTTAATCATTTTCATTTATCTGACATGATGGACATGATAACTTGATTACAAACTGATGATTCATTAATGAGGCACTCCACCTATTTTACACATTAAGAGGGCTTTACTCATTATTCAGCCGAAGACAACAAGTTGTATAAAGTCTTCTGTGGTACTTGGTCTCTGCTGCCAAGTCACTTGTGAACGTTGTTATATCTTAAAGGGTTATGGCCTTTGCACACTATGGGCTATTAATTTGCATGTATATATATTTTTTGGGAAATGTTTTTTTTGTACTTTCAAGCAGAAAACAAATATAACACAGCCAATATATATCATTTGTTTTCGGAACAAAGTCATTTTCTAAAGCTTTCCAACTGATTATATGGGGCAAAATGGACATGTCACTCTATTATATAACAAAGAACACAAAATTTGAGAAACAATGTGAGAAACTTGACTTGGGATAAGTGACCTCGATCGCTCCTTGCACAGACAGACTGCTTTACAGTGTATGAGGGATTTATCGACGGGTACTGAAGCTGTTATATCCATCTAAACTCTCTTCAAATCCGCCCGACTACTTTGATAAAAACAGTCATTTGACTTTGCAGAGCATGCGAGCAGGTCTTCTACTGCTTCGCTCGGTTAGTTTGTTGGTAGCTTGGTGTTTTAACGGATCGATACATCTTAATTGATTGGACCAAACTGTCAGTGAGCCAGTCAGTGCTGCATTGGGGACCTTGACAGAGTTCTGTAAGCTGGTGATGTTTTTCTGCCAGTGCTGCTTGGTCTGCGGCAAGTTTCATTTTAATGTGATAATATATCTGTGTAACAAAATGGCATATTGGAGCCTACAATTGCGAAATTTGTATCGCTGCCGTCGTGAATAGTTCTGATGTAACATATTCACAGATTGAGTATTTCACATTTTCCTGTTGTTTATTTGTCCCCGGTGTGTCAGGGCCTTTTAGCAGTGTGATTATCGGTACAGGATTTAAAAAAATTTTTACGGTCACAGAACCAATGAGTGTCCTCTTTGTCTTCTGTTTTTCTTAGAAAATGTGTTTGACAGTTACATCAACAATGAGCACTTTTGAGGTCCCTTTCATTGGCTAATTAAGAAAAAGAAAAAAAACATCACATTGTTTGTATCCAAGACTAATACAACCCTTCAGACCCCCCCCCCCCAAAAAAAAAAAAAAAAAAACTGTGTTCCTTTTTAAGACTTTAAAATATATGGAAAATCTCAGCATCATATTTGGCACCAGCTTGGTTGTGATGAATGTGTCTTCAATATTTGCTGCAGAAAGTCTGCTCTTCCAACAGCTAACAGGAGTTTTCTTTGTTTTTGTTTTGTTAGTACTGACCTGTGCTCCCTTTACATGACAAGATCAGGCATACACTAAACAGTATCTTAACAACATATAAACATTTGCTCTTTGATTATATAGTGTTGCATATCACAAAATGTGCAAAAATATAGTAATTTACTCTTAATCTATAGATCTGTAGCAATACTGTGAATAGGACAGAAGAGCACATGTCAGCAGAGTTAAAAGGACTACCTGGACATTTTAAGTATCCTTTAACAAACACTTCTAGCTAATTATGAGGGGAATTTCACCTAGAAATATATTTATATCTAAAGACCAAAGGGAACACTAAGAGAAAATGTTACTGAATATGTAATTATTATTATTTACACTTCCATCAATTAAGTGGTAATAACTGGTACTTTTGTCAAACTGTGTGACAAGATGCAGGAAAACCATGTATATCAGTGTCAGGCAATCCTTTAAGAAAGGTTTAAAATACAACATGACAAAAATATTTTAAAAAATATCAACCAAAAATTAAACTAGACTCAAGAGACCCCAGACACACTAGCTGAGGTTGTACTTGGGCAAAGCAGTGCTTTTAACTAAATGCTAAAACCAGCATGCTAATATAGTCACATTGACTATAATAATATGCTTATGATCAGCAGATGGTTACCATCTTAGTTTAGCACGTTAGCATACTAACATTTGGTAATTACCACTAAGTACAGCTGAGGCTATTGGGAATGTCATAAGTTAAGCAGGTATTTGCTCATTAATTTGGTCAAAGTTTTAGACAAACTGTGGCACCAGAAGAAGAGTTGAAGAGAGTATCAAGATTCAATTAAAAAATACAATTCTGGCATGGTTCGTGCACAGTCTGGGACAGGTAGGCCCTGCAGCAGCTGATTTGAACCACCCAGAACATCACTTGTGCCCATCTACAGAGCATCAGTGACATTGGTTAAGTGAGATGTCTGCACAGAGCCCAAAGGATACTAAACACCCACCCCAGCCACAGTCTGTCCACCCTGCTGCCATGCCACCAGACTACAGAGCAGCTTCTTTCCCAAACTGTGTTTTTTTGTTATGCAACCCTGTATTGAAGAGCGACAAATAAATTAACCTTGAACCTTCACCCCGAGGAGAAGGTGGATGACCAAATTATACGGCAAATTTGTGGTAAATATTTCAGTCCGGACCATAGTGGTGGACGATCTGAGCAACACTGCCATTCCTGGAAACTTGTTGCTAGCATGGCTAAAAACGTCTAAACAAATAGAAAAGAGCAGCAAACAGAAATAAATCTTTTGGCGTACTTGCTTCACAAACTTAAAGCTTCCTCAGTCAGCATGGAATCTTCTGTCACAGCATCTCTGTAAGAACTAAAGACATCCAGACAAACTAATGAGCATTCACACTGTCAACATATGTGACTTAATACTGAAAAATTGATAAGGAACAAATGAGCTACCAATTCAGATTGCTTCTTGCTTCTATTCACATTATTCATATCCTGTCTTAATTTGACTCATTTTTATTACCATTTCATTCACACATTGAATGAAATTGTGCCTCATGATTTGTCCACATCATGTAATGTGATATGTGTATTTTATATAAATACGGTAATTTTAATGACCTAAATGTTTTTCACTTTTATCAGCATGTTTGAAAGAGTGCTCTATAAAAGCATGGACTTGACCTCATCTTTACATGTCCTGTTGTGATCAGTATATCTACTTGGCACTTGTGACTTCTGAACTCACAATGATCACAGTGTGAATGCACAGTAGGTCATACATATACCACTTTTTCATTTAAAGTGAAACTCTCGGCAAAATGCAACCTAGGCTTTTTTTGTGAAGGAACCCGAGTCAAACCTTCGTGTAAAAGCATAATTACGATGAAAAAGCCACTTTTAAGATTAACCGTATTTTCGTTTTCGGGTCAAAATAATTTTTAATTGCGTGCTAGGGGCAACATTACGGTAGCATCAAAATTAATTTTTAAAACACTAAGAAGACTCGACACAACATGAAACTTTGCGCCTAGTATCACCAGGGTCTCTACACATGAACACGAGCATTGAGAACATTGTTTGTGTACACAGAGTTTACTAAAAAGAAGGTTTTTGAACAAGTCACGTTAGCAGTAGCTTGCTCCACTCACCGCCGTCCTGCCAAAGTGTCGATCCCTGAGTGCGGCGTAACATGGGGGAGAGTAAAGGTGGAAAGCTCCTAAAGCGTCGCACTCGGGGAACAACGTATCACCCTGGTGAGACTATGAGCAAAGTTTCATGTTGTGTCGAGTCTTCTTAGTGTTTTAAAAATAGCAATTTTGATGCTACCGTAATGTTGCCCCTAGCACGCAATTGAAAATGATTTTGACCCGAAAACGAAAATACGGTTAATCTTAAAAGTGGCTTTTTCGTCGTAATTATGCTTTTACACGAAGGTTTGACTCGGGTTCCTTCACAAAAAAAGCCTAGGTTGCATTTTGGCGAGAGTTTCACTTTAAGCTAAACTGCTATTTGGTGATGAAGAAACACTCTGAAAAGTCTTTCCTTCACACAACACAAATCCTATCTGAGTACATTATGAAAAATAAAATAAATAAGAATAAAAAAGAGGAGTAACGTATAGATGTATGAACTTGATCTTGTGGGGGTCAGGTGGGTGTGTTAATATATGTGAAAAAGAGAGTAGAAGTAGGAAAATAAAGCGCTGGTGAACCCTGCAGTAGAGTCTGCTAGCTGCTGACGAGCTCAGACGGAGAGGGAAACGAAGCTGTTGTACTGCTCAATGTTTCTCTTCAGGATATCAGAGCAGGGGCCCAGGAGTCGTTCAAACCGCAGCCGGTCCAGTTTGACACACTTGAGGGGTCCGCATGCAACAACAGTGGCAGCACGGGGCCGGTTCATCAGCAGGGCGATCTCACCTGAGGGACATAGGAAAGACAACCAATGTGATGGTGTCCTGCCAACAGTCATTTCAGCAAGAAAATGTCAGCAACTACCTTGTCGCAATGAAAATGTGTCTGTACTGTAGATTTCTGCCATAGTATTGTTTTCCTGACTTACCAAAGTAATCTGACGTTCCGAGTCTGCCGACTTCCACAAACTCCTCGTCCACCGACCGCCTCTGGAGCACCACTGCTGTCCCCTGACAATACAACAGACAAATCTTGAACTACATATCCCAGAAATCAACAGCAGTTCTCAGAAAATCCAGATTCAAGATGCAGATGGACTATGGACAATGGATTATACCTCTCCAGAAAATATCCATTGTAACTGTTGTTATGTTAATGGAAGAATGACTGACTCAGAAGAAAGAAGCAGCCTTTAGTTGTTGTAGATTATAATGTGCACATTTTGACACAAAATATTACATTTATTTAAACTGTTTAAACTTGCAGTGCAGTACTTTTGTTTTCCCCTTTTGCCATAGAAGGTAATTACAGAAACACATGCTTAAGTGTCTAGAGGGCACAGACAGACGAAACCGACATCAAAGAACTAGCAGCGATGAGTGCTGACTGTTGCGTCACCTCATGTTGCCTTTTAATTGGTCAAAAAGATAGACTATGATAATGCAGCATTTCCTCACACCACTCTCGCTTATATAGCCACTTCTAATTGAGAACATGTCTGATAAAAAGTTGCAAAAGACACTGACGAAGGGGCGGAAGGGAAAAATGTCCACAGAAACTCACCCATAAGGGCCCATAGGCTCCGCCATTATGCTGCTTTGTTACTATGGTTGCTTCCCCTTTATCAAGGACAAATTTTTTGCTGGCATACATAAAATTCATAACTACTGATGTGCCAGCAGGGGAAAGTCGCCAGACTCCAGACTTAAAAGCTGTGGTATACTGTGAAATACAGACATTTATTTGGCAGCGAATTAATCAGCATGGTGTGAACTCATTTGACAAGGGCTTTAATGTAATGGATGTTCATTTGTTGTTAAAGTCCTGCACTGCAGGTTTGAACCTTGTAGTTTTGTTTTAGCAACAAATAAAACGGATTAGTTTAAATCAAGTCTAGACTTTGCTTAGAGATTAGATAATCTTTATGTCAAAGTATGGTTTTATCAATAACTACTTATACGTTGTTTTCTGCTTAAGTCATACTTAAGATCAAAACTGATCGTAACCTTTTTTATAAATAAGGCCAAAGGTATTTAATTTGCATTCGCTACAGCAAGGACACTTAGGGACAGGGACCAACCCCACAGGGAGATTTATTGAACCAACAACAACTGTTCAGCTGAAAAAGCTTTCTGCAAGGAGCCTTAAAAAATTTACAGTATGTTCGACTGATGCAGATATGTAGACCTACTTCAAGAGCACTGGGCTTAACTGACAGTAGTCTTTTGTTTCACAGTGGTACCACACCATAGAATGTTGCACCAAAACTAATGTCCCATAGAAACCAGTTTGAGTAGACTGGTGTTTGTTGCTGGTGGTATGTACCTCCAGGATGATGAAGAACTCGTCGCCAGGCTCCCCCTGCACTACTATTTTCTGGCCGTCCTCAAACTGCACCGTCTCCAAGGCGTCAGCCACTGTCAGACGCTCCCACTTGTCCAGAGACTCTGTTCAGGAGCAACACTCGGTCAACACATACACTCCTCTGGATATATAGAATAAGGTTCATGGCAGCTTTTTAGTAAAAATGATAAAGAGCAATCAGTGAACTTAAGCTCTTACCTAAAATGGACACCTTGCTGAGGAACTCCTCATACATCTTGCGCTTTCTCAGAGTGCTCCCCTAAAAACAATAATAGTCATATGAGAACCTGATCATAATGTTGATGTACAGTCAAAAACATTTCTACAGCAACATATTATTTTCCCATAATTGTTTGGTCAGCTTTGCACAGCTTACCATCAGTATTCTCCTGTAGCTTTCTCTGTCGATGCCCCACAGCTTGACGTTGGCCTTGGCCCGGACTGTAGCTGCACGAGGGGTCCCATAGATCAGAGCCAGCTCCCCAAAACTGCCTCCCTCACCAATGCTGGTCACAAATTGATTGTTCACATAAACCTAGAAGGAGACAGACAGCAGAAACTGATTGACCGGGTTTCTAATGACGTGCCAGGGACAAATGTTTTACAACAAATCTGTTATGGCTACAATATGATGAAATGCTGCTAGACTGGGTCGAGGGCCGAGTCTGATACCAGTCTGTACTGTATCAGCAAGATTGTGCTATTGCCAGTTAAGTGAAAACATTTGTTCCCCCATTTACCTCAGTCAATTCTGTAACAAATCATTCAAAATGTAAAAAGTTAAGGTTGTTCTATTTAATCATTTGACTTCAAAGAACTCATTTCACATATCCTCAAACCTGAAATTACATGGTCTGACCATTTCCATTACACAGGATATCTGGAAAATGATAGTGGGCAAACAATGACCATGTTCTTTGCTGCTTAAGTTAAAGCTGCACTTATATTTTTGGCCACTTGGTGGCAGCAGAAAAAGCTGAAATACAATTCCAGAGAGCAAATACTACTTTTTAGTAAGCAGTCATTTCTGTGTTTTTGTCTCATTAGTTATCCTTTAATGTTTCCATCACTGAAGCCCATCTAAAGTAAAGTCTAGTAAAGAGAAATACAACTTTTCAAATACTCAATAACACTGGCAGATATTTTGAGTTCAAACTGAAAAAAAAAATAAGACAGATCTTACATCCATCTCTCCCTGGTCGATGACATAGAAGTTGTCTCCCTCATCACCTGGAACAGGAGCAGGAGGAACAGGTGTCCCATGAACAAATGAACAGAGGGAAAACACAAAAATCTCCATGTGGTGTTACAACTCACCTTGTTGGATGACTGTTTCTCCAGCAATGTAGTTGACAGAAAACATTGCATCGAAAATGTCACTGAAGGGGAAGAAAATAAGCAGATAAGCTGGAAATGCTTTGGAAAAGACGGTTAAAACAGTAAACTGATTGGTGCCATTACCTCCTCTCATTGTCGTCCAAGTGGGCAAACAGTACGTTCTTTGCCATGGCTTTGGACAGGGCAGCCATGCTCTTGTAGTCTTTGGGGATGACCTTTGGTGAAAAAAAATTGCTTAGATTCTTCTAGTGCATTTCAGTGGATTTTAACACAGCCATATGCAAGAATCAAGAAGTCAAATGGCTGGCTTGTGTCCTTTAGTGACCCTTTTCTGTTATTACACAACAATGACACATGAGACAGGCAGATACTGCAGCACAGTAGTGAAAATACTGAGGGAATTCAGACCTTGTATTAAAAAGGTGCACTTTGTACTTTTGGGTGAAGAAATGTTAACGAGAAGAGAAAGATCTTCATTGACAGTTTTCTTTCTGCCTAAACAAATTAAATAAACAAACTCTTTGTTTTCATGACTGAATAAAGTGATTAAATAAACCTATCAGTCTATCAGTTTTAGGTAAAAATATTGATTTGTGCAGCTTTAAGACAGTATTAAGCCGTGCGAAATGTAAACAAATTATCACCACCAACCTTTCTGACATAGGAGGCAGCATCTTCCTCAGTGTACACCTCAGCACTGATGGCTCCTCTCCGGCTCCGACCCCTCACCACAGGGTTCATGGGTGGAGAAACTTCTTCATCACGGGAGTCTGACCGCGAGCGAGACTTCTGCTGGGAAGCCACCTGCTGAGTCTCCTCCTGCTGGGCAACAGGTACACAAAACCACACCTGAGGCACTCAAAGAATGATAGACCGCATGACTTCTCAAAATCTGAATTCCATGGAAGATCTTTAAAGGAACAGTTCACCCAAAGATGCAAATTTAGTCGTTATCTCCTCACCCCTATGCTGATGGAAAGTCAGGTAAAGTTCTGAAGTCCACAAGACACAGCGAAACAGCGATGCAACATTCTCCTAAACAACTGCAGTAGATGGGGACTTAAATGTAAAATGTAAAACAAAACAAAACAACATAAAATGGCTCTATACAGGTCATCCAGCGTAATCCAAGTGTCCTGAAGACCAGAGATCCCAAATTGGTGGGAAGAAACAAACTCAGGCATGCAAAGGTGTAAATAACGTCTTTCAAATCAATTTGGGATCTTGGGGCTTCTGGAAAGTTGGATTAAACCGGACAAGCATTTTGGAGCCATTTTATGTTTTTGTACGTTTTAAAACAAGTCCCCATCTATTTCAGTTGTTTAGGAGAATGCTGCTTTGCTGTGAAGCTCCAGAAATGTTTTATGGACAATGAAACTTCATCTGACTTTCCATCAGCATGAAAGTGAGTAGTTAATGACTACTTTCATTTAATTTTTGGGTGAACTGAAACTTGCATGAAAATGTTTTGATATTTTGTATATTAAAATTAAATCAAATCAGACTTTGTAATCTAAGACAGTTTCTCATAACACAGACTTCAGAAAGAAACTTTGCAGCTACATGTGTCAGCACCCACCTTTTCCAGTCTTTCAAAGTACTCCCTGAGGAAGGCCATGGGCCTGTCTGGCCGGGCCATGCACAGCTGGATGATGCAGTCCTTTAGCAGCTGCTGGATGTTGTGCTTCTGGACATACTGCTCACACTCTCGAAGGCTCCGCTCCTCTTCACTGCTCATACTGCCTGATGCCATCTTTGTCTTGTGACCTGGAAGGAGATGAGAGGGAAATACACTGATGAATCAGAAAGCTGTCTTCTGTTATTCTGTATTGATAGTAGAGGTGTGGAAATTTCTCGCTGAGAAGATGCATCGCGATGTGGACATGGTAGATTGCATCGATGCAGAGAGAGCATAATTGAGAGTCTGCAGCTAATGTTGATAACCCAATATAGTTTCGTCCTGATGTTGCTCCCATGCTTTGTATTGTGGGCACACATTAGGCAAATGTTACTTATGTAGGAGGGATGTCGGAGGGAGACAGAGATCATCTGTGAGTGATAATAAAAACTCACCAAGTATCTTTTTTAAATGGACATCTTGGGGCACATGTCGGACCTTATGAGCTTGCTGGGAAGCACGAACTGGACGAGACCCACGCTGAGCATGACTTCTGCCTCACAACAATTACTTATCACGTTTTCAGCCATTTTCAATTGAAGCTAACATCTGCAGCCATAAATAATAACAGCAAGCCCAGCTAATCAGCCAAGATCTGAGGAGGCACTGTCAACTTTTGCTGTCCAACTCTGAGAGAGGTGTGTGCAGCAGAGTCAATAAATACCTTATCTTAAAGCTGCTATGTGAGAACAATATTATTGTAGATTACAACAAATGTGAAAGGCACTGCAGATAGATACATGTTTGTTTTTGTAATGTTTATGTACTGAGGTATAGATATTGAAAAGCTTTTATTTTGTAGACTGCTGTAATCAAATAATTGGACAGACTTTCTGAATAAAAGGGGAATTTAAATGATGAAAAAGTAGCCATGTGCAGTAATGGAGATCAATGAGGATGCCATACACTGAGATGCATCAAGAATCATTTTGCATTCGAATCATTGACAGCTGAATCGTAATCGAATCGAATTGTGAGGCCAGTGAAGATTCACACCTCCATATGATTTTACATACAAATTTTACTTATAGACATGGGAGTTTACCAATTGAGAGTTACAAATAGCATACCACGTGTAAAGAGGGCAAAGCACCAGCTCTTTCTCACTTTCTATTACCCTTAATATCAGAAGAGAACATCATTTCAACCTTTGTTTCTGTGATTTCATGCTGGTTTTCTTATCAGATTAATGGGTAATCGTCACACAACAGGATTATAAAGCTTCTCTGAATTAGCTTTTCATATGAGACAGATGTCCCAATATGAGGATGATGGAAATCTTTGATTTATGCCTTAAACCAGAACCATTAACAACTGATACCATCAACTACTCCTGGGTGATAAAATAAGAATAATAATTGAATAAATGGATGATGACAAAAAAAAAAAAAATCAGCTCAACTATTTTATGTAACGTCACTTTGAAATTTGCTATTTTGGAAAGAAAAGCAAAGTTTTTTTTTCCCATTGAAATAACATTAAATTGGTCAGAAATACAGTCTAGATTGTATTAATTCTCTAATATGGTAAATTACTATTTAAGATAGAAATGGCTAATTATGATGGAATATTTACATGGCTAATCCAAGTTTTGTTGTGTTAAACGGCTAACTGATCTTCAGGAACCCTTGTGCAGTCATGTCAGCACAGCTGAAAACTGTTGTGCTGATTAAAGAAGCAATAAAATTGGCTGGTCAAACTGGATGCCTGTGTACTGTGTGGGGAATGTGTTGATGAGCTGCTTCTGTGTTCACACAGGCAGCATTGCTGCTGCAGCGCGGCTTGTCCCTGCCCAATTTGTTTACATAGAGTTTGCCTTTGATAATTATCAATAAAAATGATGACGTGATTTTCCTTAACCCCCACTGACAGAGCGAGAAAGCAGGAGGGGGAAAGAGAGGGAGGGATGGAGGGAAAAAAACTGCCCTCTACCTGTTGTGTGTATTCTCTTAATGTCTGTGACATATTCTACAGTTACAGACATTAAAACTGCAGTGAAACGCTGCTATGATGTCCATACAATTGTTTACAGGTCATTTTCAGGTCTATATTTGCCCAGAACCGTGCATGTGTTGCGGTAGAAATAGGCAAGTCTCCGCACGAAGCCTTGCTTGACACACGCATGAGAAGCATGACCCTTGCATCCAGTGTGGCCGGTCTAACCTGGTAACATGATACAACAGTGAAGAGGCTACTATGGGATGCTGGTCTTCTTGGCAGAATAGCAAAGAAAAGGGGGGGGGGGGGGGGGGCTACTTTTAGTTCTAATGTTTAGGTACTTGTCATTTCTGAAAAACAGAGGACTGACCGCAGGAGAGAGTAGTCTTTTCTTTATTCAAACACTTGCAAGTGCACGCCTCAGCCATCAACATGAAATGCTCTGGCTAAATGCGTGAAAGGCCTTCTTGGGGTTTACTTTTATACATGCACACAACTTAAACTTACACAAACACCTGTAGTTCATGCATTATAACTCTTGACACGATTAACTTCTGTGGCTCCAAGCCAAGGGTTAGACAAAGGGGTGGTAACATAAGAAACAAGAAAACAACCTACACAAACTCCTCCAAAAATAACTCCTTTACCCATGTCCATATAGGAACCAAGGTTATTTATCCCAAATATCATTCAGGGCCTCACAAGTGGTGTAAACAATGTCAGTCTCTTAAAGAATATCACCTGTGCAGTACTTTCCCACTACAGGTCCATTGTACAGACACCTCTGCAGTCTTAATTAAAGGGACACCATGTCGTTTTGGAGTAGAAATTTAAACTTTAAATATTTTCAATATTAATTAGGTAATAATACAAACTGAGAAATCTGTATTTTTTCCATAAGTGAACAAACAAGCTGTTCTGAGAGGAAAATAACTTCCCAGGACACTGTTTGAAGCTAGAAAGGTGGCAGGGTCCGCCACATATAAACAAAGTAAAACAGTATAAACTGTGTTGTCCTTTAACGTCAGTGTGTTTATTCAGTCGTGAAAACAATACAGTTTGATTATTTAGTTTACAAAATAGAATTTTAGTACAGTAGCTATTTGAGTAAGTTAACGTTCAATATATAAATGTTATTTATTTAACAGTTAGCTTTAAGTTCTTAGTTAGCAACCATTACTGTCATCTATCAGGGTACGTAACTTAGCCGACGCCCGTCGAATGTCCGTCAAAACGTTCCCAATGAAAAGTTACTGTTATTTAACCTGAGGATGTTTTATGAGTAACTTCCATCCATCTTGGATATCAACCACTTGAGCTAAATTATGTTAGCTTAGCGAGCTAACTGTTAGCCATCCACAGTCCGGTGTCAAAACAATTCCGAGAATCATAGCTTTACTGACACAAAGAAATGACAAATGAACAAGTGTGTCCATGAATATGTGACAAATAAGTATTCACATTGCAAACTACACAAAAACACTCACCAACTATGAAATGACGTGTGTCCTGCTTGTTTTTCTTCGGCTGAATCCAACGGAATTCAGATGAACTGCACCTCAGCTGGATAGCGGACGAGACCAGGCGGCAGCAGGGGGCGGGGCCAAAAAACTGCGATCAAATTAGCCTTCTTCTTCTTCTTCTTCTTCCTTTGCTTCTTCTTCATGCCGCCACCTACTGTACTGGAGTGTGTAGCCTCAGAGCTTCATGCACTTCAGGTTACATTCGACAAGTAAATGATTAATAGTACCCCCCAAATAAATAAATACATTATATTTATTTATTTACATTACATTACATTTACATTATATATATATATGTGTATGTATATACATATATATATCTATATGTATATACATATATATCTATATGTATCTATATATATATATATATATATATATATATATATATATATATATATATATATATATATATATATATATATAGATATAATTTGTTTTATTCATACTAACACACATAAAGTATATTATACCTTACAATTTAAATCTGTATCTTTCAGAAAAATAATGATAGCCTTGTAGCATTCCCTCAGTTAGTCACTCATAACTAAAATTCCTTCCAAACTCCATCTCCGCCCTAGTTCATATATCCTACTATGTAATTCATTCTGCTCTTCATCATATTTGCTATATTTCATGGAACATTTTTTCAACATTTTCAGCAACTTCCCAGTAGCCTTCAGTCTTTACAGGAAGTCACAGAAACATCCTGTTACATCTCAGTCCAATTGATTTAAATGCAGACACATTGATCAGTCCGTACACAGTCTTCAGTTGTTGCTCATTATGACACCACAGCCTATTAAAACTCTACACATGCGATTTGTGATGTCTGTTCATGGATCGACCTTCTGGATCGATTTTTTAAGTATTACATGAATCAAATTCATATCAAGTTGTTTCTTTTTATGAATCAACTGAGCAGAACTATCCCTCTCAAACTACATTAATACAGGGAATATATTAATAGTGAAACACAAGGGAAAGAAATAACGGACCATAGTTCTTATATTTTATATATTATTGATCTGTCAGATATGTATACTCACTCACTCCTCACATCCCACTCTCTACAAGTTTTTGTGTTGTTAGATAACTCAACAGGCTGACTTAAATGACTACAATGTTAATATAGATAACAATTATTTATTGTGTGCTGTTTATAATATGAATATGGGCTATTTAGTTTCCACACCAGCCACACAGCATGTCTTCTGTTAACAGAATAGCCTACACCTTCAAAATCAGACAAACTGACTGTTGGTCAAACAAAAACAGCTATATGAATCCATCACGTTAGGCTCTGGAAGATTATATTGGGCACAAGATAAGCGAATGACAATGACTGGATGGATGGAATAATTGATAATTGTTTGTTGCATTCCTAATCCACTCTTTAAACTATAACCAAAATTCAGAAGCTACATCAATGAAATTCAAATAAGTTACTGAGATACACAGCTTTAAAGGCAAAATTATAGGCTGTATATCTCTTAGGGGGTTATTTTTGTGTACATATGTACATATTGGTGACTGCCAGCCTTATGGTGATTGCCAACTAGAGATTGTGGTTTATTACAACAAACTTGTTCCAGAGGAGGTGCTTGCTCAACAGCTATTAACAGACACACCCACCTTTCTTTCACTCCCTTCACTTCCTTAACCCAGTAAGACTGCACAGCTCCATTCGTGTCGACTGCCCAGAGTCCACGGATACAGCCCTGCACCTCTCACCACCACCACAAATTCATCCTAATCACAAAGGTAAGCAAAGACCTCAGCTCTCATTGTTTTGATCGTATCGAATGAGCTGGTAAAGATGATATGCTGTCCTTCAGTCCATAAGACTAATAAGAAAAGTATTATAGAATTCCAGACATGCTAATCTGTGTTATCTAAGGGATGTTGCTTCTCATCAGTTATTCTCTCTGCTTTTGTCTGTTTGAAAAGGCAGGGTGACAATAAATGTGGCACCAAAAGTAATGCTTGGAATAGACTTAAATGTAAATATCTTAAGTAATATTTTCTTGGGCTAAAAACATTTCAGTCTGTTAGGAACTAAATTCTTCTTTGCCTTATGATGATCATAGAAAACAAACTGAAATCTGTGTACTCCAGAATCCAAGGTTTGTTTCTTCCAGTCAGGGTCAGGTTAGCATTAGAAGCCAGAGAAAAATACAGACGTATCAGTATAAGTATGTTTGCACAGCTAGCGCCACTCCTGATGAAGGTGTACTCTTATCGCACAATCATTACTTAGCTACCAATGAGTGAAAGGCAGAGTTGTTGTAGATAGTGAACTCATTCACACATACTGTAAGTCTACCCTTAATGTGCATTTAGGCAAAACTTCCAAGTATTCAACACCAATCTGGTGTTAAGGTGACTTAATAAAGGATTTTACGATTAAATAAAAGTATGCAAGTCTAATACCAACTTTACAATTCATTTCCAGATAACATTTCAACCCACATACAGCAAACTAGCTTCGCTTTGTCTTTAAAACCATGTTTCTCTACAGTGTTTCACTGTCCTCCTCCCTGATCTCATCCTAGGACCTGCAGCAGCTCATCTGCAGACCAGCCCTGACAGCAGCAGCATTCCAGCAGCCGCTCCTTCCTCTGTTCAGACATGTCCCTCTACAGTTTTGGCCTCGAACCACTCTCATGCCACACCTGGAACAAAGATAGGACTCGTAGGTGAAACAACAAACATACCAGCCTGGCTGCATTTCCCTATACAGGAAAACATACATATGTGCAGATATAGACCTGGATCACATTCCTGTATTCTTTCTCCATAACATATGGTATGGATTCAATACAGGGTGGGACCACACTTGCAATGCAGATACATTTTCTCCCTCCCATAATTGCATTAATGTTTCCAGGAGAACCGCAGGGAATCTGATTATCAATACAGGAAATGGACTCAAAAAGCACTGCCTAATGAAATGATTGCTCTTCAGCTGCAGGATGTCTGCTGCTGTTTTTGTACTTGACATAACAGTTAGTGTTGATCACTGCAGTGAATGGTCATTTATTTATTTTATTTTATTACATACTTTGCATCAGCTCAACTCCATTTCCAGTAGGAGTGACCCAAGGCATACTGTTCATTTGTATTCCTATATAAATAGTGACAGACTGGTAGCCATGACATGTACTGGGCACATTCATAAATGAAGAAACTCTCTGAATTTGATGACTTGATGACTTCATATTTATATCTGTGTTATTATATTACTATTATGAAGTGGTTACATTGTCTAACTTCTGTGCACACATTTGTATACAGAGATTGCAGTGAGTCCTAACAACAATGCGGTGAACATCTATGAGAAGAAAGGCAAAGACTGGGTCAAGATTCATGAGCTGACTGAGCACAGTGGACGGATAACAGGTACATTAACCTCTATCAGCCAACAGTGATCTAAACAGAAACAGAGGCAAGATGTGACATGTTTGACAAAATACATCCAAAGAAAATTTTGGTGTGGATCCGGATAAAGGAGCAGGCCCAGGATTTTTGTCTCACTTTCTTCAACATTGCAAATAGGGTGTTTTTCAACATTTTTGTCAATTTCTCAGGTATTTATGAGTGAGTTCAATTTGATGCTGATCCTAGATCAGGTGAGCTTAAGTTTGATATTAGGCTTCATTGAGTTAAATGGGACTGTTGGGCCTTGGCGGAGGTATGCGCTCTACTGAGTGCCATTCTAGTTTGTGTAGCATTGCACCATTCATCCATCCTTTGGCACTTGAAAATAATAATAATTTTTTTATTAATAATAATAAATAATTATGCTCACAGGCATTGACTGGGCCCCAGAGTCCAACCGCATTGTGACATGTGCCTCCGACCGCAACGCCTACGTGTGGACTCTGAAGGATGGTGTGTGGAAGCCCACCCTGGTCCTGGTACGCATTAACCGTGCAGCCACCTGTGTGAAGTGGTCTCCCCTGGAGAACAAGTTCGCCCTGGGCAGTGGAGCTCGCCTCATCTCTGTCTGCTACTTTGAGGAGGAGAATGACTGGTGAGCAATGCATGATCAAAACTGAACTATTCCAGTTTTATGCATAAGACTTAAACTGATGTCTGGTTCAGAAGGCCAACATCATTTGCTTCATTAGCGGTCCAGTTTGTAAGTCTGAAAAAGGTCAAACAACACAGTCTGGACACAAAGCACCTCCTACTTCTTACCTGATACCACAATACTTCCAGAGCACATTCAAATGCGCATTTTACCACTCTCCCTCTGTTTCAGGTGGCTGAGTAAGCACATCAAGAAGTCTGTTCGCTCCACAGTCCTCAGTCTGGCCTGGCATCCAAACAACATCCTCCTGGCAGCTGGATCTGCAGACCTCCAATGCAGGTGAGACAACTAGTAAAACTGTGAAGTACAGGAAGGGATGCCAACTGGAGTCTTTGGCACAATCATAATGTCCACAATCCAAAACTCACAGACTTTGAGTTACATTCCCTGTAAGTCCACAAGGGTTTAGGGCTGTCACACTGTGTAATTGTTAACGTGTGATGGCTCCCAGATACTTCTGACAGAATATGTTCATATTTAGGGCCCAAGCACTGAAGCCCTATTGGAACTCAAGGCATTAATAAAATTTCCTCCAAAAGAGGGGTTAAACATTTTAAAAAACTCTGACTTCTGACTCAAACTTTGCACAAAATTTAAAAGTGGTGGAAATGTTCGTATTTTGTGGGTTTTGGCCATAGGCGTGGCAAAATGGCTCAGTAGCGCCCCCTAAAACACAGCCTCTAGGACTACTTTCACATACATATATGAAATTTGGTAGACATGTGTATTAAGCCTAGACCAAGAAAAAAGTCTCTTGTGACCATGACCTAAACCTGACAGGAGGTCGACCATTTTGAATTAAGTGCTCATTTTTTTGCGATTTGCACATGTTGTACTTTATTGTACTTGTCCTACAGCTTTTATCTAATAAACTTCAAATTCTGGGGTTAATCCTAACCCTTCAGACACAGAGCAACATTAACACTGATATTGGGTGAGGTGGATGGACTATGGTACTAAGTAAAAGTACATTTCAAAAACAATTACTCAAGTAGAAGTCAAAATAGACATCAAAATAACTACTTGAGTTCGGACAAAATTACTCACTGAAAAAGTTACTGGAGCAGTGAGTTACTTAAGAAACAAAATTCTTGTTGATTCATCTGTAAATATTAGTACTTAGCGCTATTTAAAAGCCATGCTCCTGTTGTAGCTTCAGCCGTTATCCTGCTTTGAACAGTCATGTGGAGGTGTGGCTGTGGTGGGATAACAGAGCTCCAGCAGACCTGGGACCAGCTGACTCTTAACAGAATATGCAAAAATGCATGAAATAATAAATAAAAGTAGCAAAGTGTATGTATCCAAATGTAACAGAGTAAAAGTAATTATTTTTTCACAAAAAATCAACTTAACTAAGTATGAAAGTATGCTGAATGAAAACTACTCTGAGTACAAAAGTACAACTCATGTAACAAAGTAAATGTAACTTGTTACTGCTCACTCCAGATGAATAATATAATCAGACTATGACAGAAAAGGCAGGTCCAGAATTATTGAATAGAAATTATGATACATTTGAAGACCTTTTCAAACAATTTAAACAACATCAGTATATCAGTCTAAGCAGCAAGACCAACTGCACTTCAAGCAATTCAATGTTTGGTCCCAGAGCCATCAAACTACAACAGATCTCTGTGCTTCTCAGGGTGTTCTCAGCCTACATCAAGGACATTGAGGACAGGCCTGGACCCACTGCCTGGGGGGCCAAAATGCCTTTTGGTGAGGTGCTGCTGGAGCATAAAGACTGTGGAGGCTGGGTGCACAGCGTCTCCTTCTCCCCCAGTGGAGACCAGCTGGCCTGGGTGGCCCACAACAGCAGCATCACCGTGGCTGATGCCACACAGGGGAAGGAGTGAGTACTGCTGCTGAGCCATTTATTCCATCATTATGATCAGTATCAATATTCAGCTAATATGAAAGTGATGAAGTGTCTACTTAATGTTAAAAAAGTGTTTTCCATCTATGCCTCTGTTTTTTCTCTTCATTTTTCACTAGCTAAAACTTTTGTTCCATATGAGTTCATGTTCTTTATGTGGGTGTCTGTTGACATTATATCACCACCACCTCTCTAACCTCTGTCCATCCAGGGTAACCCAACTGACTTTCGACCGTCTGCCGCTGCTGAGTGTGCTCTATGTCAGCCCCACTGAGATTGTTGCTGCGGTAATTACCACCTGGTCTCTTTGTGTGTTTATAAGTGTGTTCAGCAACCAGTGTTGTATCAAGTACCCAAAAGTCACACTTGAGTAAAAGTAATAACATCATCTTAAAATATTACTTTGGTAATAGTGAAAGTCACACATACAAATAGTATGTAGTAAAAGTTATTTATATGTATAAACATGCATATGTGCATAATACATTGATTAATATTGATAATTACAATGATCCTAATCCTTAATCCAACAATGGAACAATGGATCAAATGACGATGTACACAGTGGATGAACCCTGAGGAGAAATATCACCATCTCTGCAGTTCCACTCAACTCTACAGAGCTTTAGCATTGTTTTAGTTTAAGAAAGTTTTGTTCAGGGAATCTGCGTGAAGTTAACTTTTAGCCTACAAAAAATACGTCATCCCTGCAGCACTCTATAGACTTCCTGTAGCTATCTTTAGCTGTAGCTACTAGCAGCCATTAGCTACCTAGCTCAAATAGATGTGCAGCTAGTAGCCTTTTTACCTGACTGAAATTTACCTGGACCAAGATCTCAGATTCCGAGGGAAGTGTTGATGTTTACACATCATCGAGAATTCTTTTTACTTATACTGTATCCTTGTTCTCTCTTCTGTCAGGGTCATGACTGTTGCCCCTACCAGTTCACCTATAAGGGTCCAGGTGCTCTGGAGTTTGTGAAGAAGCTTGACATCCCCAAGCAGAGCTCAAAGGGTGGTCTTTCAGCTATGCAACTCTTCCAAAACCTGGACAAGAAGGCCTCTGAGGACGACAGCATTGAGCTGAAGACCCTTCATCAAAACAGCATCACGTAAGGGCCACTGATCCTATTCTAAAAAGAATATTAGAGATTAATAGAGATTTGACTGAGATTAAGGCACTGACCATAAACCACAAAGCTCCTGGTTCAGGTCCGGTCAGAGACCTTTGTTGCAGGCCACTCCACTTTCCCCTTGTAATCTCACCACTGTCACGGTGAAAAGGCCATGGACTGAAGATCAAGTGTAAACATTCATTGTGAATGTGGATATCACCACCAGGTGGTCTGTATGGTTCAGTTCATGTCTCTTGAACCATCTGGTTTAAAAGCAGAATTGCATTATAGCTTTACAGGAGTGTATGGCCTTACTGGAGATATGTGTTCTCTGACTGCTTTCATGTCGTCTGTAGTGTTGACAGAATCTGACTCAATGATCCTACAAAATGTCAGGGACTCTTAGGTTTGTACATTTGTGCAATCCGGATGTACTTATAAGTACATATAAGTATAGGATTTTTTGTTGCTTGTGCTGTTGCTTTGTTAAACTGTGTGAACCACTGTCACAATACCTAAATGTTACAGCTTCTCTCTTAAGAGGACATCTATCAGCATATTTCTGCCTATATACTAGTGTAGCCGAAGGTTATGGAGGGCGCATATACTTTACAGAAAATATGAAATAACCACACAGAGGCTCCATTGTGGGAACATGTGTGGGGTCAGTCTTTAATATTCCGCTCACATGACAAGTGCAGCGCATAACAGACAGAACACCGGTCTTTTGCCTTTCAAAAATAAGAGTCCCAGATATACAACTGTGTAAAAGCTTATAAGTGGAACTTTAATATATCCAGACAATTATAGTACAAGTCACTCAATAAAATAGGTTACACTAGCATAAGACTATTGTCCCTTTAGTGGCCATATTGGAATTCTTTGTCTCTGTAGCAACATGTGAACATCTGTCTGTGCATTTACAGCCACACTACATTGTGCTCTAAGCTATCCAATTTTTCCTTTAATAGTTGTTGCTCAACAATACACAGTTCTGCACTGGATTAGCTATGTGTGTTGTGTTGTGTCCTGCAGACAGCTGTGTGTTGTGTCTGGGGAGAAAGCCAAAGTGGAGAAGTACAGCAGTGTGGGTCTGGATGGAGCCATGGTGATCTGGGATTTTAAGGTACATGTGTCAAACTGTCTTTAATACAAACATGAAGCTGTGATTGTATAACTTGACTGTAAACATTATTATTCAATTGTATTTTAGTGCACACATTTTAATGATTGACCCTTTATGGTAGTTTAATTGGAGGTTATTTACTACTGCTGAAGGTGGATTTTCTGCAAATTTGATACTGGAAATTAGCCATTTGATATATAGTAGAAAATTTGACAAAATATCTTGACTCAACTCTGAGACAACTATCATAAATTCACATGCTGATTAAGACCATAAGATATAGTTGAAACATCAGGATAAAAGCCCATGGACCTTGAACTAAGACTGAACTAAAATGCCACAGATCCACTGAAGTGGAAAAGTTTGGAATCACGTGCCACAGAAGCTTCATTCGGTGCAGTCCGATGGCTGAGAGGACATCTCTATATTTTGGGAATGGTCTTTCATGCTTTTCGGTTGTTGAAACTCTTCTTTACAAATAGATGTAATGTAGATGTAGAAGATTTTGTATGAAGGGTTTTCAGAAAAGCATTGTTTTGTATATGGAGAAGAAAATGCTGTAGAATGGTTCATCCAGAGTGACACCTGAAGGTGCAGAAAGAGACAGCATAGTTCAGTAGGTTAAATGGAAACATTGCAGATAAACTTCTCTCCTTTCTGCCTGCACCCAGAGCCCCCCACGCTTATGCTGCCAAAAGTCAGACAGATGACCATAACCACAATTAGGGAGTAATGGATACATACATGTAACGGAATTACGTAATTAGGATAAAAAGAAAAGGCAACTGTATTTCTGTAAAGTTACAGGAAAAAAGATGTTATTACTGACACATTCTGTAAAAATAAGGGGATTACAATTTTTGAATAAAGAATAATATAATAATCTGTAACCACGTACATGTGCACACATGACAACACTTCACGAGTCTCACACAACATCACTCTGGTCTTGAATGAAACTGAATACACACACACACACACACACACACACACACACACACACACACACACACACACACACACACACACACACACACACACACACACACACACACAGGTTATTAAACAACCCTGACTATAACATATTATCTGGAGGATTTTAGGAGTGTTGTATCATCTACAGATTGTAGTTCTGCATTTTGTAAGAGTCTGGTCAGACAAAGAGAGATCCGTCATCAGTCTATTTTTTTTTTTTGTCCTGCTGTCAGAATTTCATTGTTCACAAGTGATGGGGAGGGGATGTTTTCTTTTTGGAACGTAAAGAAATCAAGAAGTAAATAAGCTTTTAAAAAGTAATTTGTTTTTTGTTTGATTACATTTATTTCAATGAATATCAACAATTATGCTACAAATTCAATTCATTGTCACATTTTATGAGCTTTGATAAATTAGCCAATAATATCATTATTAGACAAGTCCTAATACCTTGTCTTTTCTCTTTATACAGACTGGATACTGCAGTATCTTGGGACTTGACTTGCCTAATTATCTACTCGACTCGACTTGACTTGACACAACCTGTGACTCGACTTTACCTGCCAAAGAAAAATTTACTTGGGACTTGCTTGAGACTTGGACTAATGATTTGAGTCACAAGTCTGCTATTGACTGACAAATCACAGTTTATAACCTATTCAATCCAAGCACTGAGGAGACTGCAACAGGCCCAAAATATTTAGAGCTCAATTGCACTGTTCAATAATGATGTGGGGTCATGTACACTTTTCTGGTCTGGAAAACAAATGGGGTGAAAAATGGAGGTTTGAGGAACTTCAAATGTAAATAATACATTTGGCATCTGAATCGTACAGTTTTTATCCATATTACAATAGCCATTGCTGAAGGAAAGCAGAAAACGTCAATGTAACAGGTGGCTCCGAACTTTTTACATATGCTGAGGTAATTTAGCACTGGTAATATTGGTTACTACTGTTTCCAAGGTCAAGAATAAAGCTTTCACACACACTGACATTGTAAGCACAAATAGTATACCTTCAATTTTGTCATGAAGTTCTTATCATAGTAATGGTTATGTCACTTACATGAACAGAATTCAAGTAGTCACACTTATAGATCAAAATTATTTTTGGGTGATGGTAGTGAAATGTCTTTTATGAATAATGCCATTCAAGAGACCCATGACTGAGGCTTTTTCATGATGACAACATTCTGAAGAGAGCACTGATTACATGTTAAGTCTTGAATATCTATTATCAGCTGCAACACAAACATATACTGTAGGTACATAATCTACTGCTATCTGCTGAAATCAATTCTAACATGTTTGTCCTCTTATTCTACAGCACTGAGACACCACAGCAGTCCTTGAGGTGTCAGAAGCTGAACCGGCCAACACATCCTTGTATCAACCACTCCTCTGTGGAATATAACTGCCAGTAAAGCCATGTGCGTAAATATGATGTGCTTTTGAGTAACTGGAAAACAATCAACACATTGTGATATTTGTCAAATAAATAAATAAAGAGGATATTTACAGGCCACACAATGTGGTGACATGTTGTTCATATTTCCATGCTGTGTATTCACTGTATTGACGTTCTTCTCATTTGTAAATACTTTACTGCATATGTTTGATGTCTGTCTGTAGATTATTATTTTATTTTTGTCATTACCTGCTGCCTCTTCTGCTTTAGTTTACTTCTTCTTAAAGGGCTAGTTCGTTGAACTAACACATCATTGTCATCATTGCTGGTTATTAATGGAACTCAGCCTATGAAAACTGATGTATGATGTCTTCCGTAGCTCTGGAGGAGTTTTCCAAATTCTGGGAAAATAACCCTGACGATGTCATCATGGTTACGACATAAGCAAAATTCTGTATTTTTTAATTATGTTTTGTCATAATATAAGAAGACAAAGCTTAATAAGCTGAAATGTAATGAATTATTGCAAAAACAACATACAAGACTAACAAAAAACCCCAATATAGATCGCCTTGTAAATATTTTCTTGTAGCACATGTTGTGGTAGCCTGTGTACAACTCCAGGGTTTAAGGTTGGACTAGGGGTCAAAGGAGGGTTGCAGTATTTTGATGTCACAAGGTTTTAGGGATGTAACTTCTGCTCACTCCTGTAGCTACTGCCCTCTTCAGGGAAAAGCCCAACAGTGTTGTTAGGGGGATTTGTAGATTGGACAGCAGGACTTGGGATCTCTCGACTTCTTCAAGACAGACATAATACATTCTTATAAGGTATGGTATGGTATATATATATATATACATATATATATATGTATGTATGTATGTATGTATGTATATATATATATATATATATATATATATATATATATATATATATATATATATATATATATATATATATATATATATATATGGTAAGGTATATGGTCATAGCAGTTGCTTTATCTTGACAATGTTTGAGTAAGTTTAATTTTCTTGAGTGAGCTGATAAGTGCATGTGAACAACAGGGAGAAATGAATTTTCTGGGATGAATAGGATGTTCTAATAAATTCGGCATACTCAGTTAGGCTTAAAACTGCGTTGAATTTAATTAAAGTATAAAATTAGTACTGCATCAGGCCGCTCCTCAAGCTACCCCGCCGTCTGTTCGTTGCAAGTCTCCGGACTGAATTCCTATTCAGCTGTGTAAGTTGACATTTAATTAAACAAAAGTTATGGAATTTGTATTTAAGCTATGTGCAAACAGTTAGTACATTAACGGTAACAAAATACATGAAAATTCTTTCTTTCTTTTTTCTTCTTTTTTTTATTTAAAGTGTTTGGCCACAGAAGAGACTGTTTGGATTTAACTAGACTACATAACATGAATGGACGGACACAAACAAAGCCAACTCCACCCTAACAGCCAATAACAAACACACTCCTGCACGCCTGACCAATCAAAATAGCGAACAACGGCAACATGGTTTCACTACGAACCAATTGGAAGAGGCGGACAGGCGACGTAACGCCGTCAGCTGTTCTTGTTTTGCTTCTTTTCCCCTTCTTTTTCTCCAGGCTCCGGATAACCGTCCTCTAAAATAACGGCACTAAAACGGAATTTAAATTAATTTCCAGCGAGAAAACGGCTAGCTCTGCCTCGAGCGCTCACTTTACACATCACTCGGTCCACATTTCTCCCAAATTGGAGCCGTCTGCCGCCGACATCGAGCGAAGAGGTGCAGCCGATCCCAGGCCTCCAATCCAGGGCGGAGGGAGGGAAGGAGGTCGCTGGGAATCGGGATGGAGAGCGGAGAGGGTGCAGACGGGCCTGGCGGACCGGGCGGACCGGGGATCCGGTTTGGCTGCGCCTCTTTCAACCAAGACTCCACGTAAGCAAACAGATGAGTCAAAGACAGACCAGACTCATCCTGTTGATTTCTCCCTGAAATTAGACACATGCACACGGCTCTGCCTTCAACATATGAATTCAGACATTTCAAACAGGCCAGTGTTTGAAGGTAATTCAGTTGTTGCCAGATTAATGGAGCCAGCTCTTTCCCATATATGCTACACCCTGCCTTATGCTCAAACATACAGTTAAAGGGGCACTCCACCAATTTTACATATCGTCAGTTTACTGATGGGCAGTAGCATTCAGCCAGTCAAAGCAGCTGTAGCCCATAATGTCTTCTGTGGATCAGGAGAAGCTTCAGAAAGTTTGAGAAAATAACATGGATGATGTCATAGTCACGTGCTTGGGGTTACTTTGACTTTAAGACTACAAACTATAAACAGGTTGCAGTTGGGTTGGTGTTGCACTATGGGAAATGTAGGACCTAACAGACAACATACAAACCATGCCCTTGGAGTTAACAAGGCCTAATATTTTTGAACCAGACCCAAACTAGGGTCCTCTGGTTTTATGGAATTAGGTTTAGATTGTCACAGCTCCCCTGGGAGCTGCCCAGTGTAACCACAGTATCATTTGTTCCACTGGATCAGTAGGGTGTTCTCAGTGCCTTGCTCAATGGTAGTATCTACCAGTTGTTTCTAGGGCAGGGCTGCCCAAATGGGGCCTGCATGCCAAAGTTGGCCTGTCATAAGATTCAATTTGGCCTGCCAGATATTTCTAGCTAAACAAAATTTAAAAATGAATTTAAAAAAAGATAAAATAATTTTAAAACACAATTTTATTGTGTGAGGTTAAAAGGATCTCTAATTAATTATTATTTTATATAATCTAAGCAAGCTTGGGCACAGTGACACTTTGCACAGGAAGTCAATCAATTAAAGGATTCACTCCCCAGAAAAAAAGAAAAAAAAAAAGATTCAGTCATTATCTCCTCACCCCCATGCTGATGGAAAGTTGTGTGTCCACAAAACAGCGTCAAAAGAGCTTCACAGCAAAACAGTGTTGCAGCAACTGAAGTAGCTTTGGTTGTTTTTAAATGTAGAATAACAACAGAAAAAAAACCTTCGAAAAGCCAAAATCTTCATGTAGTTGCTATGCTAAAAGCTTTAATGGGCATCCTGTCTGAAGTGGGCAAGCTCGACCACATGGTGAGGGTGTAAATAATGTCTTTTCAAATAAATTTGGAATCTTTGGGCTGCTGGAGACTTGGAATACGCTGGATGAGCGTGGAGCCAATTATGGGTTTTTTTTCCCGCCCCCAGCTGCTTCATTTTTTTAGGAGAATGCTGCAACCCTGTTTGCTGTGAAGCTCCAGAAATGTTTTGTGGAGTACGAAACTACGGTGGCCAGCAGGTGCAAATCACAACAGCCAGTCAGAAAACACAACAGCAAGTCAGAAAACACAATGGCAAGTTGTTTTCTGACTTGCTGTTGTGATTTGCACCAGTCGGCCACCGTACGAAACCTTACCAGATTTTCCATCGGCATGGGGAGGAGTAAATGATCCATCCATTTCCATTTTTGGGTGAACTGTTCCTTTAAGGATCCCAGTACCATTTTGCACCATAACAATAAACTACAATGGGTGCCTGCTCTTAGCTTATGGCCCAACATTAAGATTCAGTTTTGCCCTCCAAGGGAAAAAGTTCCCTAGCAATTCATATTTCACAGAATATTTCACTGTGAACAACAAGTGCTGAGTACCGGTCTGCTTCAGAAAGTTGCTCAGGATTCAAACCCGTGACAGTCAAGCCACACCCCCCTTGTTAGGCAATAGTATGTACATACAGTCCATAAGGTAGCTTTATGTATAGTACGCTCCACTCATTGCACAATAAACAGGATGTCAGGCACAGACCTGCCAATAACACATTTAAGTGCTGAGTACTCCAAGATAAGAGCGTTATAGTGTGAAGGAAAGGCTTGCTGGTACTCAGTTGTATATGTCTGGGTATGTGCAAAGCTTCAGTGTTCAGACAACAGAAGAATGCAGACTCATGGTTTTTACACTTTGTCTCCAGAGATAATTACTTGTTCCCGCGGTATAATGTCACATTTCCGCACCCTAAATTGCAATCAACTCGTATTTACATAAAGGGAGAAGATCAGAGAGAAAGCTGCATATGCCACACAATCGGTTTGGTAGTGCTGTATATTTCTGAGGGGTTCTGCAGGTTTCCTCCTGCTCAGAAACAGGATGAAACAGAGCAGGAATGTACAGATCTCATGGAGGGGAATGAAGACACGGGTGGCCATTAAAAAAAATTGACTGGCGTAAAAGTGAACTGATGTCTCTCTCAAACAGGTTTAGCCGTCTGTCTGGACTGCAGTGTTAGTTGAAGCTGCACATACAGTGTTAGGCAAAATATAAGCTAACATGAGACGGGAAGTGACAGAAAGTTGGTTAGCGTGTTTGACAAGATAACTAATATAAAGTATTTAATGAGTGGTCCTGAGGGCTATGACAACAGGTACGTATTAACAAACATCACATGTATGTTATGAGGGCATCTGTGGCTCAGGAGGTAGAGCTGATCGTCCAGCAATCAGAAGGTCACTGGTTTGATTCCCTGGCTCTCCCAGTTGCATGTCAAAGTACCCTTGAGCAAAATACTGAACCCCAAATCGCTCCTGATGAGCAGGCTGGTACCTTGCATTGAAGCCTCTGCCATCAGCATATGAATGTGTGAGTGAATGTGACAAGTGTAAGGCACTTGGCAGTCAGTAGACAGGAGAAGCGTTAAAGAAGAGTCCATTTCTTCTGGTTTTTGTCATGTATTCTAAACCACTGAACATCCTTTTCTTAGAGGCTGTTTACCCCTGGCATTAACATGCTTTCATTGTCAGTTCTTTGACCTTAAACCTTATGTGGACAGGTTGGAGTCAAGGAAAGAGATAACTGAAGTATTTTTCATTATTAGAATAAGGGTCACATAAGGACACATCAGCCCCGATCATAAAGACAGTGAAGAGCACTTGACATGAATGATTGGAAATATGTTTTATTTTATCTGCTCAACACCACTTCAGATTGTGTTTGAAAGTTCATTTTAAGCCTTCGAAACAGTAGTTTGACAAAACAAATCTTAAAGGTGTACACCACCAATTTCATTTGGCAATGTCATAAAGGTAGGGGACCCAGAAGGGACAGATCAACAAATGAATGGTCAAAATCTGTGCACCAGTGACTGAGATATCCCGACTTTCAGTCCCTCTGTGGGTCAGGGTCCAAAAACACTACTCCTGCAGACCCATCTCCAATCTCCACATTCTCCTCTTTACCAGTGTCATTTGCAACTTTATTATCGACAGAAGTAGCTATATTAGTGAGAGTGGTTGTTATGCCTTATCATAGCAACGGTTTGTAAATCTGAGTCTTCTGGTTAGTTTTTGACTGACGAATACGGACTACTGCCACCTGGGGGTATGAAGAGTTATCTCCTCTCACACAGTTGGCTGTTGATTGTAGTCTTTGTGGTGTGATCAAGTACAGTTTTTTTGCAGAGACTTAGGTGACACGAGGAGACGCAAAAGTCAATCTTCATTGTCACTAGTTCTTTGATGATGTTTTGGTGTGTGTGAAAACTTCTCCCAAAAGTGAAAATTCAGTTATTTTTGACTCAACCCCTTGCTGATGGAAAGTCTGGTGAAGTTTCATAGTCCACCAAACATTTCTGGAGCTTTACAGCAAAACAGTGTTGCAGCATTCTCCTTAACAACCAAAGTAGATGGGGACTTGTTGTAAAAAAGTTAAACAGCAATTGAATTTTCTTTTTTTAAATAACTCCGTACAGCGCCATACAGCTCGTCTGGCTAAGTCTCCAGAAGCCAAAGAAGCCAAAGAAATTTCCCCCGACTTTCCATCAGCGTGGGGGTGAGTAAATAATGATAGAATTTCATATTTTGGGTGAACTTATACTTTAACAAAGCTCCTCTGGAGCTACAAAAGACATTATACAACTCATAGGCTGTGTGGTACTCCTTTACATCAGTAAACAGAACCTAATGTGTAACAACTGTGGAGTGCCTCTTTAACTGTCTATCATATGTACGTGTAGCTTTTAACTACATCCCAGGGTGTGATAGAGTTATTTATTACCTCTGATCACATGAAAGATATTCCATACTTAGGGCACTTGATAAGAACTCAACCATCCGTGAAGGCCTGTTACATGAAGTTGAAAGCCCCAGAAAAAAATGTTGGTTGTTTTTTGTCAAACCACTTTTATTTGTTGTGGGAGCTGTTTGACTTCAACTTCAGCTGATCACACTTCTTATGAGTGACATTGTTCACCTCTAGGGGGCTCCCTGCAGGAAGGACCTAGGAAAACAATGCTGTGATGTCGAAGTGAAGTCACCCAAATTTACTTTCCATCATATGATGGCAAATTTAAGCTGTATTTCAAGTTGGATGCTTTCCAGTTGTACTGACGGTATGTACTGTTTGTGTGTGTGTGTGTGTGTGTGTGTGTGATTGTGTGTGTGTGTTGTAGGTCACTGGCCTTGGGAACAAAGACTGGCTACAAGCTGTTTTCTCTGACCATGGTGGAAAAACTGGACTGTATCCATGAGAGTGGTCAGTATGAGCTCTGACTGCATGTTGCACCAGTGTGGGCTGAACATCCATCCACATGTAGTTAAAAATTACATTTCAGTGTAAGAGTTATTAAACACATGCTCATGATTTCTCTCGAAAACTGGCTAATCATACAACACGGTCCATTCCATGCTGGCACTGTTACAATGACAGTTCACTGAGCTTATCTCGTAATCTGCCTTCTTACCCATTGTATGATGGCAGCAGGGACTCCAGAATCATCCTCGTGTCCCTGATGGATCACTGAGTTTCATTCTTTTTAGTGCCAGACAGGATGAAAACCTTGTGAGCTGTTGTGGTTGATGTGTCCCGGACTAACCCCTCTGCTGTGGATGAGCTCACTTAAGGCCACATCATGTCTCCTCAGGTTTTCCATAAAAGGAACGCTGAGTTTGTGGAAGACAGACAAACACTGGTTCCACTTACCCACAGAACATAAGCTGTCTATTGTTCATACACAGGTTGAGCTCTTATTAAGGTTAAGAGTTAACTTTCCAACTGTTTGTTCCTCCTCAGTCTTTGACTACACAAGTGTAGCAAACTGATAATGCAATGGAAATAAATGATCTCCATGACAATACAAGATACCACTCCGAGTCACATTGTTTTAGTGAAATCAAATTATACCCATATAGTGATGAGTCAAAAGATACAGAGGTGTCATTAAAAGCTGCCAAAAGAAAACCACAAAAAAACAAACTTAACTGAGTGTTTAAATCTCAAAGTGTTCTGTAAAAGCCAGCTATGTAAGAGCATTCGGTAAGCATGTTTATAATTATGCATTAAAGTGCAAGGGAGTTGGATGTAGGGGTGTTTTGTCTTATTATTTTAACTTCAATAAAAGTGAGTGGAATGTAGCAGCCAAACCATATCTACCACTCATCATATCATACTGTCCTGTCTCTCCCATCCAACAGTATTTATGGCATTACAGTCCATTACAGTCTTGATAAATAATGTTCTTAATCAGTACTTATATGCTTATATGCACATAATTTGTCCATATATGCTTTAAGAATACACTAACAGTTTTAAATAAAAAAAAACCATTTTGTTCTGACTGTGTAAACCATCCATCTACAGCCATGCTAGCAGCCTAAGCTAAGTGCTTACCATAGCATTATTACAATAACAAGATTTTAGAAGGTATAATATTCACTGTGTTCACCATCTTAGTTTGATGTGTTTACAGGCAAAGATTTGCTAATCAGACATGTTGATGAAGGTATTCAGTCATCCAGGTCATGGATGACTAAGATCCTCATACAAGAGGCTTCTTCAGTTCTAACTAACTGGAGGGGAGTTGCAGGCTTTTAAACTCTGTGTGGGAGTGTCCTTACAGAGTCGTTAAGGACACGTGTGAGCTCTGAGTTTCAGAGTCGTTAGGGCTACTTGTGGGTCGTTAGCCCAACCGGCCTTCATGTGGGTTGCTACGGCTAGGTGAGGCCAGGTGTGAATGGTTGTTAAGCTGTCTGGGGAGGGAGCTCAGTACTGCATTGTAGGTGGGTGATAAGTAATGTCATCATATCCTGGTTCACTTCAAACCTACCAAAACGCTGAGGCAGAAACTTGTCCATCCTGAGGACAAAACACCCAGGCACAAGCAGAGTAATGTAATTTATGCTGTTCAGTGCAGCCAGGACTACACAGATTTGTACATTGGGGAGACAAAACAACCTCTCCATAAAAGAATGGCACAACAGAGGAGGGCCAACTCCTCAGGTCAAGACTCTGCTGTCCACTTACATCTGAAGGAGAAATATCATTCCTTTGAGGACAACAATGAAAACATCTTGGCCAGAGAAGACAGATGGTTTGAAAGAGGAGTAAAAGAATCCATCTATGTCATTACTTATCACCCACCTACAGTGCAGTACTGAGTTCCCTCCCCAGGCAGCTTAACAACCATTCACACCTGGCTCACCTAGCCGTAGCAACCTACATGAAGGCCGGTTGGCCCTAATGACTCTGAAACTCAGAGCTCACACGTGTCCTTAACGACTCTGTAAGGACACTCCCACACAGAGTTTAAAAGCCTGCAACTCCCCTCCAGTTAGTTAGAACTGAAGAAGTCTCTTGGATGAGCGGTGAAACGTCTTCAAGAAATTGAAACACGTCCAGTTGCCTATGATACAGCACTTAGACTTTGCTGTATTGGACAAATGACAATTTTGATGCGATCATGGCACTAGGTGACCAGTCAGAGGATCACCAAAATGATTACAATTCATTTTGAGGGGAACATGAATGACCCAGGCCAGAAGCATGGTTAACTAGAGTAGCACTATGCATACCTCTGCCAAGGCCCAAATGTCCTCTTTAATTCATTCTAGCCTAATCCAACATCAAAAAAAATATATTTAAATCCACTAGTTCCAGATTTTTATCAGGATCTGAATCAGAATCACTCATAGATACCAGCCACCTAATTATGCCTGACTTTTTGCATCAGGATCCATGCATTGTTCCCTGAGAAATGAATGAAAATGTTGAAATAATCCCTACCTCACAATGTTAAAGAAAGTGAGAAAACTTCACGGATCCGTCCCTTTATCCAGATATACCAGACATTTTACCCAGTTTCTGCTAAATCAGAGTATGACCTCACCAGAATCTAAACTCAGTATAATTATGATGTATGCATGTTGGCTCCATGAATAACTGGGTGAGGAAGGGAATTCTCTGTGCATGTAAACACAAGCAGTGATTAGCTCAGCTATGAGACCTTCAACAATTCTGCCACTCCACATCACAGCTCTCAATGGCTCATTTGGGGTTTTTTGTGACTGGTATTCTCAGACGAGGCCGAGCTTGCTGTAATTACACAGTGCTCATGGCTTTTTACAGCAGCCTCCCACGGCAATGAAGAAGAAGGGAGTTTCCTCAGAACAGGCATGTTTGGTCTGTAGTCTGCAGCGTCAGGTCTAGTCTGGTGTGCTGTATGATATAACCTGGAATAAATTGTGTTGGGAAGATTATCTGTGACAATTTAACTTTGTTGAACATTTGTATCATGGCCTGGTTCATTATTTAAGATGATTATGATTATAGGAATAATAAGGGACTATCTGTTGGGTTAATGTTGGATAATGCAAATGTGTTTTCTTGTGATTGAAGAGTTTATGTGTTACTTATTGCCTGATATACTGATATATCTGTAATAAACCAAAATCAGCTGTAGAGCCTGACTAATATATTGCTCGGCTGATATACAATAGGGTCAAATAGGGTTTATCTGCCTCTTGGCTGTACAGTAAGTCATAGTCTGGTTAAAGCGCTGTCCCTGTCTCTGCCTCTCTGTCTGCTCCCTGTTTTCCCCCAGCAGAGACTCCAGATGTCTACATCGTGGAGCGTCTGTTCTCTAGCAGTCTGGTAGTCGTGGTGAGCACCAACATGCCACAGCGCATGAACATCTACCACTTCAAGAAGGGCACGGAGATCTGCAACTACAGCTACCCCAACGACATCCTGGCTGTCAAGCTCAACAGACAGGTGAGGCACCCTGCTTAAGTATAACAGTGTATCCATATAATTCAGCACCTGCAGCAAGTAAGAAGTACTCACTCATATATACCAGCCACCTAAATATACCTGACTTTTTTGCCTTAATAATGCCTTATTCCCTGAGAAATTAAACTAAATGTTGAGAAACGCCCATCTCACAATGTTAAAGAAAGTGAGAATAAATTCCTGGATCTGTCCAAAAGTTAATGGGGTCTATTCTGGGCCGAGACCTGTCCTCCATCCAAGTTTCACGTAAATCCAACCAACCAACACGGGTGAAAACAAAACCTCCTTGGCAAAGATTATAAGAACGCACCAAAATACAGATGCCGCTATCATCCAGATTGTTAACCTGTGAAATTGAGACAGGTGAGATAAAGATAACTGTGGCGACAGAAAACTTCTCTGGCACCAGTGATGTAAAGACCCTTGCCTTTTTTATGGGTTCCTTGTTGGCAGGTAGTTTCAAAAACAGAAAAGTAAAATACTCATGTCATAGCCGATTATCATATTAAAGAAGTTATGACAACATCTCTGAATGACACCTATGTATGTTTGCTCTCCCAGAGAGACAAGTTCCAGCCCCTAATTCAGAATGATCTTCAATGTTTAATAGCTTTAAATCTTTTATTGTTTAAGATGGCCACCCTAACTTTGTGAGACCACCAAGAAGAAACCAAAGCTTGTTGTTGCTGGTGTGATGGCACTATTGAGTGCTATAACAAAATCAGTTAATCTGTAAATGCTTTTTGGGAGTATCTATCCACTGTTTTGAAATGATCCCTCAAATGTGCTCATCAAACACTTGTGACAAAGATATGTAAAGGAAGCAGGATATTTTACAGTTTAACAATTAACTTTGTCTAAAACTACTACAGTGCACTGAAACAGTAAACTTGACTCAGAATTTAATAATTATGAATTACCCCAAGCATCTTTTTCTGCATTATTATTTTACTTAACTTTTACGTTTTTTTATATCTCTGCATATCACACAACGTTGGAGCTGATGCGATATTATCTGTGATTGACCAATATCAGCCTATAATATCGGCCAACCAATATAACGTTTTTTCCTTTTTTCCATAATTTTGGCTTTTCCAACTAAATGTATAGGTTACAGGACAGTCTGTTTCATGTCACTCATATTGGACGGTGAAGGTGAGGAGGTAATGTGCTTTGTTACTGAAAGGACCTGTAAGCTCACTGTCATGACATAATAGGCAGCCTGTTAACAGAAATATGATCTCTGCATGTTCTGATGAAGTGAACAAGTGTTTCATGTCACTGGGAGCAGCAAGTGGAACTGCAGCTTTGAGTTTCTTTCATGGAATTGATTGTGAACAGTTGAGGTGTGGTTGTGATGTAAGCCACAGAGGCCAATGCTGATTGCATTATATCAGATAATAATAACCTGTAATGTTTGTGTCTTGCAGAGGCTTGTGGTGTGCCTTGAAGAGTCGATTTATATTCACAACATCAAAGACATGAAGCTGCTCAAGACTCTTCTCAACACTCCGTCCAACCCCTCAGGTAAGAGACGGGAACTGGCCATTAACACATGGCTGGTATTAAACCAGCAAAAATTAATATTTTTGTTAACTGACTCAACTCGCTCTTTTTTCTTTCTCCATTGTGAATTGTACCTGGTACTTTTTTTGGTATCACATTTTGGTATCAGTCGTCATTTTAGCGACACAGGACATCTGCCATTTTTTATTCCCAAGCTACAACCATCAATAGCAACTTTGGGGTTGGGGAAATCACAGAATTACAATACATCACAATATCTGTCCACTGAAGAAGACAAAAAAACCCTAAAAGGCAAAGTGCAGGAATTATGTATTTATTCAGTGCATTGTGATGTCAGTTTCACAGAATTTGACATAAACTGAGATGGTGCAAGTGTATTGATTATTGTATTCCCATAGTAAGTGTTGTGATATATTGCCATATTGATATTTTGTCCCACCCTTAATAGCAATCTTTTATTCATTCAACCCAGATTTTTAAAGAATGCAGTCCGCTGCGGTCAATTAACAAAGTGCAGATGTAACAACAACACCATCCCTGCAATACCTAAAGCGAGTTAAGTCGAGTGGAGCTGTACCCTACAGTGGAAAATGACTTCTGGGGTCATACAGGGCTAATATATAGTGATGGCGTACCGTTTATAATGAGAACAGAAGTGGCAGACCATTTATAAAGAGAAAAGCAGTGGCGTTCCATTTATAAACAGAGAAGCAGTGGCGTACCATTTATAAAGAGAAAAGCAGTGGCGTACCATTTATAAAGAAAGCAGCAGTGGCGTAACATTTATAAAGAGAACAGCAGGGGTGTACCATTTATAAAGAGAACAGCAGTGGTGTACCATTTATAAAGAGAACAGCAGGGGTGTACCATTTATAAAGAGAACAGCAGGGGTGTACCATTTATAAAGAGAACAGCAGGGGTGTACCATTTATAAAGAGAACAGCAGTGGTGTACCATTTATAAAGAGAACAGCAGTGGTGTACCATTTATAAAGAGAACAGCAATGGTGTACCATTTATAAACAGAGAAGCAGGGGTGTACCATTTATAAAGAGAACAGCAGTGGTGTACCATTTATAAAGAGAACAGCAGTGGTGTACCATTTATAAAGAGAACAGCAGTGGTGTACCATTTATAAACAGAGAAGCAGGGGTGTACCATTTATAAAGAGAACAGCAGTGGTGTACCATTTATAAAGAGAACAGCAGTGGTGTACCATTTATAAAGAGAACAGCAGTGGTGTACCATTTATAAACAGAGAAGCAGGGGTGTACCATTTATAAAGAGAACAGCAGTGGTGTACCATTTATAAAGAGAACAGCAGTGGTGTACCATTTATAAACAGAACAGCAGTGGTGTACCATTTATAAAGAGAACAGCAGGGGTGTACCATTTATAAAGAGAACAGCAGTGGTGTACCATTTATAAAGAGAACAGCAGTGGTGTACCATTTATAAAGAGAACAGCAGTGGTGTACCATTTATAAAGAGAACAGCAGTGGTGTACCATTTATAAAGAGAACAGCAGTGGTGTACCATTTATAAAGAGAACAGCAGTGGCAAACCAATAACAAAGTGTAGCATAACATTCATTGTACGTCACCAGTGGTTGATGAGGGTCTAAGGACAGAGGATGTCGTTCACTGTACAGATTGTAAAGCCCATTGAGGCAATGTGATTGTGATTTTGGGCTATATAAATAAATTAGAATTGATTTTGATTTGATTTACTAAAGTTGAATTTCATCAGCCACATGACTTTTGTGTTCTTTCACTTGGAGCCTGATAATCATATAGACTCACAACCCTAACCTGTCTGTAAAATTATGAATCCATCCCTGAGTCCAACTTCACGTTTCACTTGTTTGGAGTGGTGTAGCAGTCTTAGTCCCCTGTCCATAAATTGATGGTTGAGTTTCCTGGCTGACAGTGCTATGAGCCACTATTCAGGGTAAAATTGACTCTTTCTCCTTACTCTCCTCTTGCAGGTCTCTGTGCTCTTTCTATCAACCATTCCAACTCCTACCTGGCGTACCCCGGCAGTGCCACCATTGGGGAGATCATAGTGTATGATGCCAACAGTTTGGTAAGAGAACAGGTCATTACAGAACACGTCAAATAGCATATAATATCTGTCATCCTCTCTCTCCCTCGCTCCATCTTTTATTGCAGTTACATTGTTTAATGTATCTGAAGTGTCTGTTAGCCTGGCACATACAGTAGGATCCGATACATATAATGTATCAATAAACTCTCTTGGTATTGTCTTAAGGCAAGACAAATAACACTTTTTACTTTTTATGCCAATATAGTGTCTCACTCTTTCACAGTACTGACATAAAAAAAAGCTCCAAACATACACTATTTCACAAAATATTTTTGCTATAACACAATCCGAAAACAATCTTAGATTTTGAAGAAACATTGTTACAATCACGTTACGGCTTCAACGATTAATCAATTTATCGATTATCTGTCAGCTTTTAAATTACTCTGCAACCACCTAATCAATTCATCATTTTGAGTACATTTAAAAAAAAAAAATAGTCAAAATTCTCTGATTCAGGCTTCTTAAGTATGAATACTTACTGATTTCTTTACTCATCTATGACAGTAAACTGAATATCTCTGGGTTGTGGACAAAACAAGACATTTGATGAGGTCATCTTGGGTTCTAGGAAACACAGAATACACACAATATATAAATTAGTTGTTTGGTCTAAAAAGGTAAATATATATATATGTATATATTTACCTTTTTAAACCAAACAACTAATTGATTAAGATAAATCAACAATGAAAATAATCATTAGTTGCAGCCAAAATGACAAACTTATCTTAAAACTTATCTCATCAAAACAAACAATTAAAACAGTTAAAAGTACTCATTGACTCATTGAGACACAGTATCATTTGGGATGAGATGAGTTGAAGTATCATAATCTGAGTTGTTCCATTTTCCATTCACCAATTTTATTGTATTTATAGTTACATATAGTTATATAGGTTTACATTGTTTTAGATGTTGGTTTTTTAGTTGCATGCAGTTTAATTTTGCGTATTATGTTATACATAATTAACATGTAGTTTTACATATGGTTTAATATCGTTTGGTTTTACTTGCCGTTTCACATATAATACAGTTCATTTTTACATTAAGGTTAATGTATAGGTTACATATACACTGTGTGCACAATTATTAGGCAAGTCAGTATTTTGACCATATCATCATTATTATGCATACTTTCCAACTCCAAGCTGTATAAACTGGAATGCTTATTGGATTTAAGCATATCAGGTGGTGTGGATTTGTGTAATGAGGGAGGGTGTGGCCTAAGGAGATCAACACCCTATATCAAGGTGTGCATAATTATTACGCAGCTTCTTTTCCTTGGGCAAAATGGGCCAAAAAAGAGATTTAACTGACTCTGAAAAGTCAAACATCGTAAAAACTCTGTCAGAGGGATGCAGCACTCTTGAAATTGCTAAGATATTGGGGCATGATCACAGAACCATCAAACGTTTTGTTGCAAATAGTCAACAGGGTCGCAAGAAATGTGTTGAGAAAAAAAGACGCAAATTAACTGCCAAAGATTTGAGAAACGTGAAGCTACCAGGAACCCATTATCCTCCAGTGCTGTCATATTCCAGAACTGCAACCTACCTGGAGTGCCCAGAAGTACAAGGTGTTCAGTGCTCAGAGACATGGCCATGGTAAGGAAGGCTGAAATCCGACCACCACATAAGTTGAAACGTCAAGGCTGGGCCAAGAAATATCTGAAGACAGATTTTATGGACTGATGAGATGAGAGTGACTCTTGACGGACCAGATGGATGGGCCCCTGGCTGGATCAGTAACGGGCACAGAGCTCCACTTCGAATCGGACGCCAGCAAGGTGGAGGTGGGGTACTGGTATGGGCTGGTATTATTAAAGATGAGCTAGTTGGACCTTTTCAGGTTGAAGATGGACTCAAACTCATCTCCCAAACCTACTGACAGTTTTTAGGAGACACTTTCTTCAAGCAGTGGTACTGGAAAAAGTCTGCATCTTTCAAGAAGACCATGATTTTTATGCAGGACAATGCTCCATCGCATGCATCGAAGGTACTCCACTGCGTGGCTAGCCAGTGAAGGCCTTAAAGATGAAACCTGACCTAAACCCTATTGAGAACTTGCGGTCCCTTCTTAAACAGTCGATTTACAGTGAAGGACAACAGTACACCTCCCTGAACAGTGTCTGGGAGGCTGTGGTTGCTGCTGCACAACCAGTTGATCATCAACAGATCGTCAACAGATCAAGAAACTGACAGACTGACAGAACATGAATGGAAGGCGTATGACTGTTATTGATAAGAAGGGTGGATATATTGATCACCGATTTTTTTTTTTTTGAAACGTTTTTCATTTAGTTGCATAATAATTCTGCACACTAATAGTTGCAATAATTGTGTACACATAGATATTTTCCTAAGAAAGCCAAATCCTCACTTGCTGACGTATGCAGTATGCCGTTATGGAAGAGTTAAGTTGTAGGTGAGTTCTAGTTATTTAATTTAAAAGGTTGTAATAAACTGTTCTCCTCTTTTTAAATAGAAAAACAGTGGGTCAAAACTCTTTCAACACTTGTTTACACTTTTAAATTGAAGGTCTCACACCTGAAACTGAACTTGTTACCTAAACATAAATGAAAATGGGGACGCAGTGTGATACTTTCTGAAGAAGTTTTATCTCAGGTCAACTTCTCCTGTCTCCTCCTGTTTTCTCATACTTGTTTATCTGCAGCTCTGATGGCACCTTCCCTGCTGTCTTTTTGGACTACACCTTAGACTTCAACATATTTTTTTTAAATCTGAAGCCTTTTTATTCTTGGGAATGATGCCATTTTGTAAGATGTTTAAGAACTGATGCTGTGGTTTCAGGGTTTCAGGATCAGTGAGCTGGAAGGAGGATTAGAGATTTGGTGGCACTACTGAGCACATCCCAAGGAGGGTATCTTTGAGCTAGACATGTGACTCAGGTGGGAAGGGACTTATTTGGACATTGAGTAGCTGTGATACTATGGAGTAGGACATGCAATACCAGGAAAGGTTAATCTTTCATAACAATCTTTTCTTTGTATACAGAAGTGTTAAATTTCTCAGTCTGTTCCAGTGTGTGTTGTTTTCTCACAGCAACCAGCTCTTATTGTTCCTCCACTGCCAGGTGAAACCGTGTCATGTTTTTGATTTACTCGGATTCAGACTACCTCAGGTTACTTATCATTCCTGGAAATGTATTAGCTGATCTCTGCCACATGCTGGCAGTTCATGTGAACTCAGCTAGACAGAGAACACATCCCTCCAGTCTGTTGCTTCACACAGCACAGCAAGTTTTACTTGTCTTTGTCATGACTCAGTTTTTAAACTGCTTAGAATAAGAAAAAAAAGATTTAAATTAGCAGCCTTTAAAACAAACACAATACTTGTTGTAGATATGTTAATTATTGGGATATTTAGAGCTTCTAGATTTTTTCGATCACCTTGTTTTAATTTGATTCCTCTTCATGGTGATGTATATACCACAGCTAGTCTTAATGACACGACCATTATATCAGTGTGGATTAACACTCTTTCTCCCTGTGTCCTGTATTGTCCTCTTCCTTGTTTCAGAACACAGTAACCATGATCCCGGCTCATGACAGTCCTCTGGCAGCTCTCACCTTCAACTCCTCGGCCACCAAACTGGCCAGCGCCTCAGAGAGGGTACGACATGCAGTGCATTTAGTTAGTCCCAGAGAGACCATCTGTCCATCCAACTCTTCCTGTGATGGATGTTCATGGTCCTCAGAGGATGATTCCCTGTTATTGTGATGACTTCTTAACATTTTCCTTTTACAGCACCATCAGACCATAGATTTTCTTGAACCAGCACTTTCAACCATTGCAAGAGAGTTCAAAAGCTAAGGTTGAATCTCCAGTCAGTTTACTCTGCATTTTCAAGTTCCCCATAAGATTCATTCTTTTCCTCCAGTGCCACCTCCACCAGGCCTTACATTCACCTTTACCAGGGAAATTCCATATTCTAATAGGCAGATTACCATGAAACGTGCACTTTTTCATTCATCTCCATCTTTAAAAGTTTAACAGTTCACCCAAAAATGAAAATTCAGTCATTATCTACTCACCCCATGCTGCTTGAAAGTAAGGTGAAGTTGTGTAGTCCACAAAACATTTATGGGGCTTCACAGAAAAAAACCCAATAAAATAAAATGGCACCATACAGCTTGTGTGGCGTCATCCAAGTCTCCAGACGTCCAGAGATCCCAAAATATTATTCACTCTTTTATTTAGGCTGAAATCATCAATGTAGCTGCCAGGCTAAAGGCATTAGCATGCACCCCATCTGAAGTGGGTGCACAAACTCAACCACACATCACATTCTTGCTCCCAAGTGAATTCATCCTTTCTTTCCTCTAGTCACCTTGACGTCAGACTTTTCACCTTTAGCCAAACTACTTCTATGGCTCTGTTAGTAATAAGAAAATCATCAGTACATTGTTTCTGTCAAAGCTTTTCTATTATTGGATACAAGAGCGTTGTAGTCTCACATGCTGATAGCAGGGCTTTAGATTTGTATACATTACATGAAAGACTATAAATGGACAGATGCTGAAGATCGTCAGGAGGGAAGAACAGCTGCTCTACACCACCAAGTTCCTAACATTTATTATTTATTTATCTATTTTTTTGGATGTCAAGGAAGCATTTGCTAGAAAACATGTCACTGTGGTAAGCCATTGTAAAGCTAGCACCTCACTGGCTGTTGTCTCTACAGGGCACCGTCATCCGAGTGTTCTCCATTCCTGAGGGCCTGCGTCTGTTTGAGTTCCGCAGAGGCATGAAGAGGTCAGAGTTCATATTAGATCTGCACTGCAACATAAGGATAGACAGTGTCCAACATGTGAGCACAGCTAATGATATAAACCTCACTAAAGAACCTAGAAAATGATTCAAATGATGCATCAAATAAATATGGAGTCATTCTTGCAGCGCTGTTCTGCAGGAACATTGACATGAATTCACTGGAGAATGTATTACATCACTGATTTATAGTTATTACAGTCACACTTAATCTGTGTTGGCTTAGATACTCAAGACTAGACTGATGAAGTCAGAGGTTTCAGCTAATAGGCTACTAATAGTCCAAGTTAATCGTGCACTTTAAATGATTGATTATTATTATTTATGTCTGTCTGTAGGTACGTCAATATAAGCTCTTTATCCTTCAGCCATGATGGCCAGTTCCTCTGTGCATCCAGCAACACAGAGACGGTGCATATCTTTAAACTGGAGCAAGTGGGACCAAGGTACGCACACACACACACACACACACACACACACACACACACACACACACACACACACACACACACACACACACACACACACACACACACACACACAATGTAAACACAACAAGATAATATAACTGTGTTGCAAGGACCTGTACACCCACCCGTGTAAATCAAGTTGTAGGATGAACGTGTTCTAAAGCAGGGGTTCTCAAACTCTCAGCAACTTGTAAGATATGGCCAAAATGAACTAACATGAACCGTTTTGTACCACAAGAGGCGGTAGTCCGTTAGCCCACGTAGATTTATATAGAAGAATCAGATACCAGATGCAACGCTTTTCTCAGTTTATTGGAAGTTTTACAAATATAAAACCTCCATGGATTACAGATGTCTCTTTTATAATGGTGGTTTATAATGCTTTTTGGGCCGCAGAGGAATTTTTTTGCTGCTAAACTGTGAGTGGCCACCAGGCCAGATTGGAAGCAAGCCTGAGTGGCACCCTCAGCAGCCTGGTTAGCCCCTGTAGTGTCAGCTGGCAGATTTATGCCATTTGTTTACAAGCTTTCTTGGCTTTTAGTGTAAGAAATGAACAAAATAAACTCACGAAATATCAAGAAATTAAATACTCTTTTAAAAACTCTCTGTTTTCCTTACTAAACATGAAAATAAACTGTACACGGTTCAAGTTAATACAAGTTTCTGTCTTTGTGTTTGTTTGTGTCAGTTTGTGTCAGGCACATAGCAGAATTGAACCCAAAAGCACGACACAAAAACAGTCAGATGCAGGAAAGTTCAGTTTACTGAGTCTCAAGAAAACAGGCAAGGTTCAAACCAGTTAATCAGTCCAATCAAGCAAACAAATCCGACAAGGAGCAGGCAGGTAGACAAGAGTCTGTAATAGCTAGCAAAGAGCAGCGGTTGATGGTTACTCTGGTGATATGCTGCCCCCTGTCTCTCTGACGGAAAGAAGAAAAAATAAGGTAGTTCGTAACAGGATTCAAACACTTTAATTTGACTTTTTTTTATTTATGTGAATTCTTGAGCACATTCAGATATAAAAAAAATAATTAACTGTAATTTGACACCACCAATGGCTTTTCTAAAGAATGCTTGTGACCCTGTCTTTAGTGGAGGGGATGAGGCTGCCACCTGGACAGCCTACGTGGGGAAGATGTTCTCAGCAGCCAGCAGCTACTTCCCTGCTCAGGTATCGGGCATGATGAGCCAGGACCGGGCCTTTGCCACTGTTCACCTCCTCACATCTGGCCAGAGGAACGTCTGCACCCTGGCTATGTGAGCATCTCTGTGCTCTTTACATTACACCCATTTATTCTGTGTATGTCTTCTTGTAAGTGGATCCTTTACTGAAACAGTTGTGTTTTAATACCTTGAGGGAGAGGAGAGATTTTGACCTGTTTGAGCCTCTCTTGGCTGGGTTGAATGGCTGTGATTGTTCCTAAACATGAAATGGATACTCATTGTGATTTTTCAGGATCCAGAAGCTTCCACGACTGCTGGTGGCCACAGCAGACGGCCAGCTGTTCATCTATAACATAGATCCACTGGATGGAGGAGAGTGCATGTTGGCCCACAAGCACAGGTGAGGTTGCAGTTGACTTCAGAGTGATAGGCAGGCTTGGGGAGTAAAGGAAGACATGCAACTGAATTTCATGATGAGGATACAAAAAGAAAGGTAACTGTATTCAGTTACGGTTACAGAAAAAATATTTAGTAAAGATGGGGTTTTCTAACAGGATTACAATTTCAAAATAAAGAATGATATACTAGTCTGTAACCATGCACATGTGAACACATGACAACACTTCACAAGTCTCACACAGCATCACTCTGGTCTCGAGTGAAACTGAATGCACAATTAAGATTAAAGGAGGCATTTTTATTAAAAATTCTTTTCTAGGCTTCATTTGTATCCAAAAGTAAGGGAAAGTAATCAGGTTACATTACTTTGATATTGTTATATTTGGATTAGGTTGCTGACTAAATTTTTAAACAGGTAAGTAGTCACTGTATCAGAATACATTTTTAAAGTAACCGTCCTGACACTGGTGGGTGGATGTTGAGCATTAGGTTTAACAGGATGAAGGGAGGAGAAAGCCCTGCAGTCTGATTCAACCTGTTCATTCATAAAGCGGGGTTTCAACACATACTGCCTTTTTAAAGATACATGAACAAATCCAAAGCTCTGTTTGCCCAAACAGCAGAATCTTTAGTTGAATAGAAGTAGGCCTAGTTTTTTACTTTCCAATAAAATAAGAAATCATGATTGATTGGCCCCATACCTGCTTTACAGTGTCTGTGGAACCAGCACAGCTTAAGGTGTTTTACATCTACATTAAACACTTGTGGGTAGAGCCTGAACATCATGATGTGTTAGAGGATGTGTTGTAAAAACTTGACTTCAACACAAAAATTCACAATGTTTGACAGCTGTGTGAAAAACTCAAGACAACAAACAGCAAGTGTAAAGTTGATTTCCTGTTTTTCCTCCTGTCCTCCTGCTTTCCTCTTTCTCCTCCTCTCTTAGACTTTTTGGGGTTGATGATGACCAGGGTGAAGAAACAGAGTCAGAAGGGTCAGAGGTCACAGGGCCACAGGCTTGTCCATCCTATGCTGCGACCGCTGCCTTGCCAGCCTCTGGTCCCGTCACTGCGACCCTCACTGGTTAGTAGACACGTTCTCCATCTGTGTGTAACATGGAGGGTTTTTCTGAATCCAAATGTCCCGACCTCACCGCTCCTGCAGACTGAACAGACTTTGTGGGCACATTTGCGGGAAGTCTGCAAGTGCTGAGGGCTGTCCAAATTCATCCAGTCCATAAGGGCCCTCAGGATGACTTTCAGCAGACTTCAAGAGAGTCCACTTGGGGTGTGGACTTCACCGGACTTCATTGCAATACAAACGTGACATGGTAGAACTTATGAATGTGAAAAACAATTACTTCATTAAAACATTACTTGAATCACTCAAGAGCATGTGAGCAACTGTCTTTTCCAACAGTGGAATTGGGTGTAGGGGGCTACGTGTGACAGCTTACTGAATTTTCCAGGTGTGTGGAGGTATGAAAGTGGACATGGTTTGAAGAGATCACGAAGTCTGTTTGTGTAAAGTAAAGATCAGAATCTAATCATTTGTTGGCCTCCTTCACCTGTTTCTGCCCAGGTTACTCTGAAGATGGTGGGGCAAAGAAGGGGGAAGTCATCCCGGAACACGAGTTCGCTGCAGGACCTGTGTGTCTGGACGACGAGAACGAGTTTCCTCCTGTGAGCATCCAGAAGTGCTAACTGTCAGCTATAGCTAGCTTCTCCTACAACAGGTCTAATTTAACAGAAAGACTGAGATTGCAGGCTTACTGACTCTCTGGCACAGTTAAAAAAAGATGACCACTTCCCTCAGTATCAACATTATTACATTATTATCAAATACCAGTCTTTGGACTTAACTGAGGACACAGCTGTCTGGGTGTAATCCACATTAGACATGATGATCATATTGGAGGAACATCAAGGTGTTTCTCATATGTAGTCTAATGTCATTGATTTAAATAGTCAACCAAATACTCAAAGGAGATGACAACACAACAACACCCATAAAATTCACAACCCCAAATAAGATTCATTCAGACATGCACCTCTTCACATTGATCTGATGGTAATTTGATATTGTGTCTGAACAAGCAACTGAGTCAGTTTTACATAAAAGTCACCTGAAGTGGTCAGATCTGTAACATTTCTGACTCAGTTTCAACACGGTTTAAGCCTGAGCCTAATCCCATCAGATTAAATGTACTAAAAGTAATCTTTAACTGGTTATGAAACAGTCTCAGTTTATTACTGATGCCTCTATATGACCTACATAAGCAAACCAGACCATCAGTGAGATGATTGGATATTTGTATATAGTTATTCTTAATGCCTGACACCGATCAGAGTCCAGTTTATATGGGTCATATAAATCATATATTTATTTACCTTTTATTTACCTTTTATGGCAGTGTGCTGAGGTAAGAAGCTGCTCTGTAGCCCTGTGGTGCGGCACTAAAGCAAAGTTTACTTTGCATCGCCATCATCATATTACAGTTATTAATCTTACATAGCCACCAATAGATACATTATCTCATCACTGTGCATCCTGCGAACAACTGTGTTTGAAAAACAAAAAAATATATTCAAAATAAGTTAATATTAAGGGCCCTTACTTATGCCCAACGCAAAGTGGTGCATAACGTGTCATTGTGTGTCAACGTGTCAACGTGTCAACGTGTAAGTGTCATTTCATGTCCAGCGCCCACTAGAGGTGTGGGCCTCACGATTCGATTACGATTCAGCCGTCTACGATTCGAATGCAAAACGATTCTCGATGCATCTCAGTGTATGGCATTCTCAGTGATCTCCATTACTGCACATGGCTACTTTTTCATCATTTAAATTCCCCTTTTATTCAGAAAGTCCTTCCAATAATCAGACTACAGCAGTCTATAAAATAAAAGCTACATCTTTTCAATATATGTACCACAGTACAAAAACAAGACAATTATCTATCTGCAGTGCCTTTCACATTTGTTGTGATCTACAAAATATTGTTTTCTCATAGCAGCTTTAAGATAAGGTATTTATTGACTCTGCTGCACACACCTCTCTCAGAGTTGGACAGCAAAAGTTGACAGCGCCTCCTCAGATCTTGGCTGATTAGCTGGGCTTGCTGTTATTATTTATGGCTGCAGATGTTAGCTGCAATTGAAAATGGTGATAAGTAATTGTTGTGAGGCAGAAGTCATGCTCAGCGTGGGTCTCATCCAGTTCGTAAGGTCCGACATGTGTCCCAAGATGTCCGTTTAAAAAGAATTTAAAAATATACATATATATATATATATACATATATATGTATATATGTATATGTATATATGTATATGTGTATGTATATATATATATATATATATATATATATATATATATATATATATATATATATATATATATATATATATACATAATAATATTTAGTAATATTATTATATTACATCCCTCCTACATAAGTAACGTTAGCGTAATGTCCGCCCACAATTCAAAGCATGGGAGCAACATCGCAACGTAATTTTATTGTCCAGCTGAGGCTGGACAATCAACAATCAACTCAAGCTGCAGATTCTCGATTATGCTCTGTCTCTGCATCGATGCAGAATCTTCCACATCCGCATCGCAATGCATCTTCTCATCGAGAAATTTCCACACCCCTGGCACCCACTTTGTGTAAAAACTTGCGCTCATCTGTTGGCAGGTTGGGCAGGTTGGTCTTAATGAGGTGTGGTCTGGCGCATTGATGGTGCATTGCTATATTTAGGCTGCAGAAAGTGATAAACCAAAAAGCTGGTCTAAAGTCAACAGCACACTATTTTTCCTGCTATTTAATGGGCGTATTATTCAGATAGTAAGATGTGCCGGACTAAATAAAAGACTAAATAGCTAAAGAGACCCTTTGTGCCGTACAGCTTACTAGGCCCAGATTATTCACCACCCTAAATTCAGTTGCACAATGGACTTAAGACCATTTACCACAGACTGTTTAAAGAGGACCCAAACTCTTCAGCAGCACAAGTAAAACATGTAGAGACAGATTAAATGCCTGTTGTGTTTTCTTTAAGTAGTACATACTTAAAGTACTTGTTATTTTACCTAATTATGTACAAAGAAAAATAAAATCAGTTATTAAACCAGGAAACACTGTGAATGAGCCAATTTTAAGTTGTTGAGGACAACCTCATACAACCACAATAATAATCCGATCAGCAGTCTCCTTCTCTATATATCTGAATTTCATTCAGCCGCATGAATGTGTTCATGAATATCCAGCAAAATGTTTTACATACAGAATGTGAGCAAAAAGAATGACGTCCATACTTAAAGGGATAGTTTAACCCAACATCAAAAATACATCATTTTCCTCTTAAGTGTATTTTTTGGTGCTTTGAGCACCACAGGCTGAGTGCCATTTAGTTCCATTATATTGGAGAGAAGGCAGACATCTCTATGGTCGATATATCCAAAACTCACACCAAAACAATCTAGATGGATAAATAGCACTACAGGTAAGAGGGAAAAATATGGATTTTAATTTTTTGGGGGAACAATAATTCTATACTGGTATTATAGTAAGCATTACACAATAATCACAATTAAAGAAATGATGTGAGTAAAGGAGGCAAGTGTCCCTCACAACTGTCATTAATTGAGCATTTACATAAGAGACACCTATGTCTGAATGACAAAAAACACTTTAACAGACAGATGAAGGCATCAATGTTACATATTCCATGTAGGAAAAGGGCATCATTTTGAGGCTGTGTAGAAATTCCAGTCATGTAGCACTCTGATTGTTTGCCATCTGCAGGAAAGAAAAGGCCTCCTGTGTGATCATGTAGATTTATCAGCCATTTTAAACACTTGGGTAACTACCTTACCTGATACCTTACCTTACCAATGAATACTGTGGGCTTTACCAGGTTATATATCCTTGTATTACTGGGAAATTCCGGTATTTTCAACCTGGGTTATGCTCTCATAAATGTGGCCCTCCCGTCTTTGGGCCCGCATGTTCTGATATCTTCAGGTTGGTGTTGTTCCTCGTACATCATGATTAATGTTGCTTCAGAACATCATTGCAACAATCACGTTGTCGAGATGTCATAGCTTTGCGACTCTGGGGTAAAAAGGCTGGAAGAATAAGCATAATGGAGACGTTATCCTGTCAAATGTGTTTTAGTTGTCAAAGGGTCTATTTTAACCCAAACAGTTGTTTCCTAAATCTAGCCAAATATGTTTGTTCCCTAAACCTAACCAAGTGTTCTTGTTCCCTAAACCTAACGAAATATTTTAGTTCCCTAAACCTAACCAAGTGTTCTTGTTCCCTAAACCTAACAAAATACTTGTATTCCCTAAAACTAAACAAGTGTTTTCCTTCCCTAAACCTAACAAAATATTTTAGTTTCCTAAACCTAACCAAGTGTCCTTGTTCCCCAAACCTAACCAAGGTTCCCTCAACCTGACCAAATACTACTTTGAGTGATTCCAATTAAATACAATGCAATTTAACTTCAAAATGTTCAAAATTTTCTTGCAGGGGAGCATTCCCAGGACCCCAAGACGGTCTGAGGTCAGCCCTCCATAGACTCACAAAATCCAGTGGGAAACACTGACATTTGCTCCCTAAACCTAACCAAACTGCAACAGAAAACTTGAAAAGATACGGAAAATAATAAGCGAACTTCGTATAAAAATAATAATAAACATTTTTAAATGTTACAAATGGGATGTGAATGCAGGTCTCCGGAGTGGGTCCTATACGTAACCCATCCAGCCATGTCGGCTGGCACCAAATGCGTTGTTGCTTCTTTGTTGATCCTGATGTTCCAGGAACAACACCAACACAGTTATATCAGATATCCCCTGTGGCTCCTGCTAACTTTACTCTCAACACCATCGTTTAGAGATTCAGAAAATGACAATTACGGCAAAAAATGTGCATAGGGGAAAATAGCAATGGCCTTCTAAAGCTTTCAAATTTCACTGGCCATTATAGCTGACAATGTTTGCTTGCAGAGTAAGCTGCTGCCTAACCATCGATTGAGTTGTGTGTTTTGTACCGGAATTTCCCTTTAACTGTGTACCAAAAACTGGGACGTATTTGACAAATCCTGTAGGCGAAACTAACGGGTCTATCCATGTGTTTTGATAGATTAATTGGTGCCGCGACGGGACTGGAGGTGGCCAGGCGAGGCGCTCATGAGTGGGTAGAAGGACAGATGGACTAACAGACAGACAGGCACTGGCAAGTGAGAGGAACAGCAAAACAAAAGTCTTTCAGGGTGCCAAGTTATTTTTTCAGTTCCAGAGAAAGTAACACCGATTAACATTCAATTGACGTGGGAAACAAAACACTGAGCAAGAAGTAGATGTCATGTAGTAATATCAGAGAACCACAATCTGGTCCTCATGTTACATAATGATTGTGTTAAAGGTACACTTCTGATTTTGTCACAGCACCAGTAGTACCTCTAAACTTCCTCTGAGCTCACTGTTGAGTTTCAAAACATCCACTGTGAACTGAGAGGACACTTCTGACCTTCTAGATGCTGTTGGCTACTTCTAAAAAAAAAAAATCAGGGAGTTTATCTTTAAGAAGTGTTTCGTGAAAATCCGAGGTGCATGCTGGAGCAGAAATATAACCGCAATCTCATAGCTTTATTACTTGACAAATATTTTATTAAGTTGCATTATTGTAGCAACATTTTTATTTTTCTCATTAATATCTTAGTTTATGTCCATGATAAGAATTGTATTGTTTTCATTTTTATTCTGTATTGTATTTTACTGCATTGACATGTATTAAATATTTCTGTGTATGCCTCCTGGATACATTCCAGGAGGTGTGTACGTACTGTATGTTTGTTTGTGCCTATTATCATTTGTAAAAGAGCAAAGTATTTTGCTAATTGCACAAGACCAAAACAACTGAAAGAAACAGAGAAATAAACCCATGAAGTGGAGTGAAAATGAAGCTATGCAAAGCAAAGAATTTGTCTTGTTTAATTTTATTTTCGGTTTTTCATTTTGCCATTGATAAAAAGCTTATAGATAGGCTTTTAATGATTGACACAGGTTGCTATGGGAGTTTATAGCTATATGTATATGAGAGGTCAGTTACAAGTTGAACACAGGTCAACATTTCACAACATTTACAGCCAGTAAGCGTATTCATAGGAGATAATAATGTTGCATAAGTTTGTTTAGCTGTCAGTACTCAGTGATCTATTCAATATTCTGATTGTTATAAGCTGTAATTGGCGAATCAAAAATGATGTGGAGTGTGGGTGGAGTGATCCCAGTTAGTAGAGAGTAGAGTTTAGTTGCGGGATCCTTTGTGTTTTTTCAAATTATTAACATGGAAATTTGCAACCTGAGCAAAGGCATCAATCCCAAAGCATTGTTACAGTGAAGCCAAGTCTGTTGCCACTGTAGGCCTATTTACTGTTAAGCTGTTTGGAGTATGTAGCTGTAAGATTATGGCTTCTTATCCTTTCAGCAGTACTTCCACCACTCTAAAGTCCATTAGCTCAACACTTCCATGGCTTACATGTTCTCATTTCTACTTCTTGCTTTCAACCGCAAACTATTATTTCATCAAACGTCATGACTCCATTGTGTAATCAAACCTGAAAAGACCACTGTACACAGCAAATATCACTGTTACCAGTTACTGGTCTGTAGCTGGTCTTTTCACTATGTATTTCTTTTATCAGCACTTTCTTCTGGTTGCTCCAAACATTACATAACTCAGTAGTTAGCAACACCATTATAACCAGCTGTAACATCACACCTAGAGGGACAATACAATGCTGAGGGACGAAAGGTATATGATCCCAGGGGAGAGAAAAGAAGAAGAAATGCAGAAGACAAACAATAGAAAAATATCTCTTGACAGTTAAACCCAAAAGGTAGAAGAAAGGACCACAGGTCTCTGTGTTGATGGGCAAATGTAAGAAACCACATAGTTTCAATTGCGTACAAGGATTTTTTTTTTTTCACCTAGATCACTGACGTAAATATCTAATATAGTGACATCTCAATTGTAATACAAAAAAGTTTATTTTTGGATTTTACAGGGATCTCAAAATATACAGCTGATTAAAAAAAGACACTGTGAGGAAACAAATCCATCACAAAATCTTGGGTCTTGTGAGTCAACAGGATCTAAGTTGAAGAAGTGAGAGGAAATAGTCAAAATGTAATTTTGAACTCAAAAGGGGCACTGTAGTAGAGAGTGGACAGACAAACATGAAAACATCTTTCATTTGACTGTCCTATCAGTCAGGACAGTTACTGACATGCTGACTGACTTTCATTGAAATTTCTTTTGCCCATTACACACCTCTTGTATGTTGGACTTGGGACTTTGGTTACATCATTACCAGTGAGTACACAGCAAACAGGTGGCATGTCAGTGCCATCTTGAATAGGATAGCAAAGATATGGTGTGGCACCGAGCCTCCCAGTGACCTCAATACAAGGAAGAGCAAACAGTAATTTTACAAACTTTATGATTCAGCCTCATGAGGGGGTACTTGGCTTGCCCCTTAGTTAGGAGAAAAGAGCATAAAAGAAAAAAGTCATTAGCTAAAGTTAATATGTCTTCAATCCAATTGAAATAATTCTGATAAGAGATTCTGACTTCAATATTTGTATGGTTTACAGTGGTTCCACCCACTGTGAAGTGTCTAATCTGCCAGAAATATAAGTTTTTTTTTCAGACTTTATTGAAAAAAATACAATGTGGGTCCATCATATTCTGATTATTAGTGGAATATCAGGGTCTGTAAATATCGTCTCAGTAGTCTTCTAATCTTCTTGAATGAAAAATTGAAAGCTGCTGGAGCAAATGTGTATGAAAAGGAAAAAAATAGCAGAAAAGTGATGCTACTTCTGCAGACCTGACCAGATATTATTTAAAAAATTTTTTTACTGGTTTTGTAACAATCAAGAGTACATAAAAACATTTGGAGTGTTAACACCTCTCTACAATGACTATCACATGTAAAACAATTATATCCTATACAGCTTTTTTGTTCTGACATCAGCATGCCAGTGTTGATTGTCAAATATTGATTGATTAAAATATTTTTACATCTTGGATTTTAATGGAAAATTGCTACCATGAACAGACACCCATTTGGAAATGAAGGTATTTTTATAGAAACTGTCTGCAAGACAGATGGAGATGCAGTCAACATTTTCCCCAAGTTCTTACATGCTCCATAACTAATTATGATGCCTGATTTTTCACGTTGCAACAGGAGTCCAATCAGATTTCAGGGCTGGACCTTGTATGGCCACCCCTTAGACACACCCCTATCAAAGTGAATAGTAGCCTACTCCAGGTCAGGGCAGTCTATACAGTCCACATTAGTCAAAGGATCAGTCCCAGCTCAGCTGAGAGACAGGTGAGTCATTTATAAATTATACAAACCTCACTGGCTAAATTAATCAAGACATTCGTCAATATTATGACAGATGCACAAACATAAAATGACATCAAAATCCAGGGTATTTATTCTGAAAGGGTCAGGCAGTTTGCTCATGAAATTATTTAACATTTTTGGTCAAATTCCACTCATGTAAGAACATAAATAGTTCAACTAAGAGACACCTAAATCATCTCATGATGTTTGACTCTTGAACACTGCTCTGGGAGTGCTTTTACATGCTCTGTGGCCACAGCACAGTACTGTGTGGAAGTGTGGCACAGAGATCGCATCATTTTAAATATCTACGATATATTAATACGTATTCTGCTGCCAGAGTAAGTAAAGAGACAGATTATTCCTGGCTTCATTGTTAAGGCCAAGTCACGAGTTGACAGAATTAGATTGTTTTAAATGCTTTCTGTGGTGTTGGTGGGAGTTATCAACATTGTGTTTGTAGAAACTATTTATGACAGTTTTCACGAGCAGATGTGAAAAACTTTTCACAATCAGCCCATCTGCATTCTAGTAGCTGTGTACGGGAAAGGCACAGGTGTGTTGAAATTCAAACTCAGAAATATGTATTTTTTCCATAAGTGAATAAACAACCTGTTCTCAGAGGACACACACACACACACACACACACACACACACACACACACACACACACACACACACACACACACACGCTGACACTTCAGGGTGGACGCTTCCTCTTGACTGGAATAAACCCGTTCATCCCAGCCGCGCGCCCGGTATACACATGTGCTTCTAGAAGACGGCGACGCGCTGTGGCTGCATTCACGTCCTACGATAAAATGAGTAAAAGTAGACTTCTGCTCGCGTGAAAATGTTGTTAACGGTAGCTTTGTGTGTTCACATCATTCAGCATTCATAGCAGCTTTCACTTGGCAGAGGAGTTATTGGTGTAAATTATTAGAAATATTTAGCCTTTTGGAGCAACTCTTTATAAGCAAAAACCTCAGCTGACACAGGTTACAGGCCTATTCAGGCGCGGTTTTTACGATCTGTACGGAAACGCAACATCAGAGAGGGGGCGGGGGGTAGGGGGCAGAGAGAGGGAGAGAGAGGGAGCGAGAAAGAGCGAGAGAGGGAAAGAGAAAGAAAGAGACAGAGAGAGAGATAGGGGAGAGAGAAAGAGCGAGAGAGGGAGAGAGGGAGAGAGAATGAAAGAGACAGAGAGAGAGATAGGGGAGAGAGAAAGAGCGAGAGAGGGAGAGAGGGAGAGAGAATGAAAGAGACAGGGAGGGAGATAGGGGAGAGAGAAAGAGCGAGAGAGGGACGGAGAGATGGAGAGAGAGAGGGAGAGAGAGAGAGAGGGAGAGAGAGAGAGAGAGAGAGAGAGAGAGACTCACGAGGGACGCCCCTGCGCGTTCATGAGGCCGCGGGATTTGCGCGCGTTTGAATACCGGCTTGAGCCGGTAAAGAGCTGCCAGGAGAGACAGGAAATAATTGAGTGAAGACAAAAGATGCAGCCGGCTGTGATGGAAGGAAAATAGAACGACGCAACAGCGGCTTTACTGACAGCTTGTTCATTTAGCAGAAGCAGGAAGTGGCTCGGATATTAACATTTTAAAGAAAGAAAGCTTTTCTACGTAAATTGTTGCTTCCTCCAGCCTCGTCAATAGGCCTGTATTACATTAAAGCCACAATGCAATAAAGACGAGCTAATAAAAGCGGCTTTGCTACTGCTGGAGGCGGCTTCTCCAACCTCTGCTGTCGGTAAGTCAGATGTCAACCTGGCGGCTCAAGCCGGAGGATGCTGTCAGCCTGAGCTCATGTGGGGCCGCGTCAGCTGCTGCGCTTTGTAACATGAAAACTAACGTCTGCTAATTCTGTGGTGTCTGACAGTTAGCCAGAATACATATTGAATGATTAATTATGTTACTGACACATGAATAAACCAGTTGTTAGCCAGACAGGAAGGCAGGCACGCAGATAAATTGTCCACCGTGAGAAATATGGGTTCTCTCTTCATGTCTGTATGAAGTAAGATCTGGGATCAGAGTTAACCCAGCAGTCATGATAAGTAGCTGTTAGTGCTGGCTGTCCCGCTGCCTGTGTCGGTGGGTAGGACACTCCTGGGCTGCAGTACACTGACATCATCCCTCCTCCTCTGCACTGCGGTGTGCCCTCCCTCACAGAGGGGTTTCCTTTATTTTGTCTTTGGGCTCCTTAAGTTCCAGCCATGGTGCTCGTTGCTAGCTTCTCATATAACCTATTGAGTTTGAATTCCTACATAATGGTAATTTGGAATGAGGCAGTTCCATGATGTCAGTTTCTGGCAAAGTGTGACATCTTTTCATTGGAAATCTGAGTCAAGCAGTATTTCAAAGGTGCACTCTGTAGTTTTGGTGAAGAACTGTTAATGAGAAGAGAAAGATCTTCACTGACAGATTTTTTTTAATGCCTAAACAATAGGGGTGGGCGATACTGCAAATTTTGGCATCGATCCGATACCAAGTAATTACAGGGCCAGTATTGCCGATGCCGATACCGATACTTTTCACTTGAAAATCTGCATGTAGCCTAAATAGGAATACTAATGTTCCTTCAACAGATACACAAAATGGTTATTATATTCTGCCATATTCATACTTCAGGTTTGAGGTAGGCTATATATCTTAATATAAGTATATATTTTTGAGTTCCAGTAAAACAATTAAGATTTATTTCAACTGTCTGAATATATGATAATAGTTTAATCACTCTGCTAAAATTACATCTCTGACCACCAATTACACTTTGAAAAACAACAGTAATTAATGCTGGAAATAACTTTCACTTCTAGAAATTGCTACCTGGATATTGTTGAGGTTTTTGTTGAAAGGCCTCTGTCAGTGACGTCTGTCTCTGTGCCAGGGGTCTGGGCCTAGTGAACCTGAGTGAGCGGAGTGAGAGAGGTGGAGAGGACTGTGCGCATAAGGACTAGATGCTGCGCCCACCAAACTCTGAAGAAATACGAGTGATTTGCTGAACTTATAGAAGAGAAACTACAACAAAAATATCGATCTCATCACGCTAGTATCGATCCGATACCAATACTCACCTTGGTATTGATACTATCGATATTTGGATCGATCCGCCCACCCCTACTAAACAAACTAAATAATCAAACCCTATTTGTTTCCATGACTGAATAAACAAATTGACCTTAAAGGACAACACAATTTCATACTGTTTTACTTTGTTTATATGTGGCGGACCCTGCCATCTTTCTAGCTTCAAACAGTGTTCTGGGACCTTATTTCCATCTGAGAATAGCTTGTTTATTCACTTACGGAAAAATACATATTTCTGAGTTTGTGTTATTAACACATTAATTTTGTAAATATTAAAATTCTGAGTTTGAATTTCTTCCCCTTTAAGGCGGGTAGCATAAGCTGCACACGTCTGTGGGCCATGACATAAATGTCACTAAACAAGTTCAAGTAGTCTGAGGTAAAGGAGAAATAGTATCAGACAATATCAGATAAAAGCTTGACACATTGTGTTTGGGATCTCACAGGTGTTTGTGTGTGGAGAGCCAAGTGTTTTAGGCTCTTATAGCCTTGTAATTTTGTGTGTCTAATTAGCTCATGTTGTTCTTCCTGGTCCCAGCTGGTGACTTTCACTCAGTGAGAATTCCCATGGTGAAAGTTTTTTTCTTGTTCGGAGGAGTTCAGAGATGACCTGACGAGAGAGATGAGGGAAACAAAGCCTGTAGCAAAAGAATATAATTTATTTATATTTAAGTGAAAATATATTTTAGAGGAAACTCAAAATTAAAGATCACTGCCCTCTCTCCAAAGAAGATAGCATCAACAGATCACACAGTGCACAACACGAGTACAAGGAAACTACTAACACGCAGCAACTGCTGCCACTAGCGTCAGTGTGAGTCAGGCTTAAAAGCCCCAGTCCTAGATTGGTGAGGGGGATCAGGTGGGATCCATCACTCACTACTGGCAGGAGGGGCAAGGGGGCCAAACCTGGAGAGGAGAGGACAACACACAAGCACATCCACAGCACTGTTGCTGTAACAAGTAACTGTATCTGGTATTCAAATAGTTCAAAACATGAAACATTGTCTCAAAGAATCAATATGGACTTTGCAACACCCACATCAGTCAAAGCTGAATGCCTGAGTAGGCACAGGGTGGCACTTCAGATTTAGTTTGACATTCCTCGTCAGTCCTGTGGCCTCAGCTATGTGTCTCTGCGGCTTTTCAGCTTGACACAGCAGCCACACCTTCAATGATGAAACATCAGCACTGCCTTACATTGTGCTGCTGTTGTCTTAGTGATATAACCTATGTTCTCACAGCCACACAGTCATTAGATCCTAGTGGAAGTGGAATGAGTCAAGGGTTTCAAAATATTTTGAGAAATCATTCTGAATACTTAACACGTTACGCATTCACCACACCTTTCATTTACATGGACGCTGAATCATTAGAGAACACACGTTTCCTCTTTTTACTGCTCATTGCTCAGTCACACAAACTGTATGTCACAGTCCAGAGCACATTCTGAAATGAGGAAGAAAAGGTGGCCAGAAACAAAAGTCTAACAAGACTAAGAATGTGTCAATATAAGATTTTATCATGGATTGGGATAAAAACACTCAGGTTAAGTTAATTGTGGTGAATTTTCATCATCAGGATATCAGGATGAGTGACTTTTGAAAAGCTGTCTAGCTCGATAACTTACAGTCCGTTTGATTTTCTGATTTATTTTGAATGGCCACGTGGGGGAGCCACATCTTTCCAGTGAGTCCAAAATCCTAAACCGGTCACCATGGCTACAGGCTCTGCTTGCCCATTGTGTCTTCAACAAAAAAGTTCAATCTGATGTGTGAAAGTATATTGGATTTAAGCATTATTGCGATAAATGTCATGTTAAATCATGAATCTTATCTTATTTTATCTATAATCTTATTTTATCTAAAATGAATTTTTCATATCGCCCTTTGTCTAATCAGACAGCTCAAAACAGACTGAGAACATCTTCATGTGGGACAAAAATGACTTGAACCACCAACACTCCTGTTTGATTTATTGTGGCAACACCACCATGTAACAGTATTCTATTGTTTAGTGTAATATTGAGTACTGTGTCCATTGCAGTACAGGACAGTTGTGGACCAATTCTAGAGAAGTTTCATAGCCTTGAGAAAACATTATTCTAAATCTGATGCTGAGACCTTTAAAGTTGAGAACACTGATCACTGAGATTTCAGACCAATATGCAACATCTTGATCACATTTCCATGTCCACATTTTGATCCAGATAAAGGTGCATGCACACTGAATTAATGCTTCCAAAAACTCCATGAGTTACTCAGCATGTGACCAATAAGGTCCATATATAGACCTCACCTGATAAACACTGGTGTGGGTTCCAGAACAAGCCCTATTATTGAATTATTTACAACAAGAACATATCAATACAATGTGATCCAACACATCAGTATACTGTATCTGCACACATGGTAAAATAGTGATTAAAAGCTTCCACAAAAAGAGGACTTTGCCATTATTCACCAATGAAGTTGAAAAATGTTAGTACACGAGCAATCAAATCTCCAATGTGCACTAATGATTTTCATCAATGAACGAGTCAAACATAGTGGAGGACAGACAAGATTTGGAAAAAACAATGCCCCTTGCAAGCTTTCAGAGCCCAAGGTGATGTTTTCAGATGTCTAGTTTTGTCTCACTAACAGGTCCAAAACTCAGAGTTTCAGTTTACTGTGATATAAACAGATAAAAGTACCAAATCCTTACGATGGAAAAGCTTAAACTACCAAATGTTTGGAATTTTTGTCTCAATAATGACGATCAATGACCGATTGAATTATCAACTAATGGTTCCAGGTCCTGTTTAGTCCTTGAGGAGGTGCAGTGTTCATAGTATGTACAGAATATTTAACAATGAATCAAATGCAAAATGGAAAAAAACAATGAAAGACAATGAAGTGAATTGACACATACATTGCAGCCATCAGGGCGTTTTTAGCCTCGTTTAGCTCATTGTTTTGCTTTTAGAGCACATTTAGTGTTTAGTCCAGTCTAAGTGCTCCTGACAGCTATGTTTACAGCAGCAGCAGCAGCAGCAGCAGCTGTGTTTGTCTGTGTTTGTCAGTCTGTGACGGAGTACTTCTGCCCCCAAGTGGACAAAACAATGAACACACTGATGTCATCTCTGTGCCTCCCTCCAGGTGACCTGCTGTAGCCATGAGGATGCTGAAGTCCCATCATTGTTTGGGTCCAAATGTTTACCCAGAGGTGCCTGATGGCGGCTGGGGCTGGGTTGTGGCTGTGGCCTTCTTCTTGGTGGAGGTCTGCACCTATGGGACCATCAAGAGCCTTGGTGTCTTCCTTCAGGATATAATGGAGGAGTTTGGGGAGAGCAACAGCCGAGTGTCATGGGTCATCTCCATCTGTGTCTTCATTTTTACCTTCACTGGTCAGTCACTTTCTTCCTGCCCTGTACACTCTCAGTACCACCTTTGTGTACCAAAAACAAAAGGCATTTCATGTCAGAGTCTACATAACAAACAGTAAAAGCAACTGTAGGATAAATTAAAGCAGAAAATATTGTTACAAAGCATTAGTAAGTATATTGCAGTAACTTTCACTCATGCATAGGGTTGCAACGGTATGAGATTTTTATGGTACGATAACCATCCCAGAAAAGATCACAATTTCAGAGTATACGTTATTACATTATTATCATTATTATCATTATTGTTGTTATTGTTGTTGTTTATGTTATTACTATCATTATTGTTATTGTTCTTGTTTATGTTATTACTATTATTATTATTGTTATATTGTTGTTGTTTATGTTATTATTATTATTATTATTATTATTATTATTAGTATTAGTAACAATGGCCCTTAAAGGAATAAAAACTCAAGGTTTTTTTGGTTGAACAAATGCTTGATTATAATTTCACAAAATATTATGTCCAGACAGACATTGTTGAAAATAAACTTGAAATATATACATTTTAAATAACAGTAATATGGTAGAATTCAAAACCAAGCAAATACCAGTGGTATGTTAACCCTCAATTTCCATACCACAGTATTAAAACTGAAATGGTGTATCACTGCAGCCTTACACAAGCACATCTGATTAACTACCCAAATTAGATTAAGCAAGAGTAAATAGTGTTATACTGCACAGATTTCTGTCCTATTGGCAATTCATGATGTTTGCATTGTATGCATGCCATGTAAGTCCAATAAGCAGAGTCATCAGTCTGAATAATGTGACAATTATTAGAGATCTTCAGGCAGACAGCAAACACTGAAAGTTTACTGTGATAGCAGAAATGAAGAGATCATTACACATAGCAATACGTCCTTGTAGGGCTACAACTAAGGATTACTGTCATTACTGCTTAATCTGCTGATTATTTTCTCAGTTAAATTATGAATAATATAAAATGTGAGAAATTGCCGAAAATTTACATTGCAGTGTTCTGTAGTCTAAAGTGATGACCTCATGGTGTTTGTTTTATCCAGCCACCCAGTAATGTTACTTTAATTGATGACCAAAATGGCTGTTGGTTGGACATCACTCTGGAAAGTTATGACAATTTTTCGAGTCGATGATTAATCAATTCCTCGTGAAAATGTTTGGCAGATTAATCCATAATAACAATAGTCATTACTTGCAGCCCTGAAACTTACTATTACCCATTTGTTGCAAAGCAGCAAAACGTGGACTAATCATCCTCAATCTTAGTATGAATAAACTGCCTACAATAACTGTGCATCATCCATAAACATGTACAGTCACCAGTGCAGACATATTAATGTCTGCATCCAGTCTGCACAGTAATAACACACCTGATGAGTTCAACACTGTAGTGACTGTACTATCTTCCACCCTCACCCCAGCCCCCCTGTCCACCTTGCTGAGCAACCGCTTTGGTCATCGTCCAGTGGTGATGATGGGAGGCTTCCTCATCAGCCTGGGAACCATCACCTCCGCCTTCACCAGCTCCATCAAGGAGATGTACATTACCATCGGCATTGTTTCAGGTACTTCTCAAACTAGCCAGTATCCATCAGCTCATCCACTCCTCATCTATCTATATGTGTATGTAAATATCTACTGATGTATCCGTTTGTGTGTGTCTTTGTGTATCATTGTAATATACCATTTACAGTGTGCTCCCGCAGATGTGCTTGTCTTGTCTAACAGCCTGTAATGAAATAACTAAAGGGATTCCTAGCAGTGTGAACAACAAAGTGTGAACCAATCTATTTCTTCCAGAACTGTCCATTGAATGAGAGGTGATGAACCTCTTCTAAACAACATGCAGTGAGGTCTACCCCACTGTCTTAACTCTCTAGGAATGACTGGCAGAACAACCAGAGCACGAAAAACTGAAGCAGCAAACCTTTTCCAAAAACACTAAATTCCCTTTCAGATGAGTATTGATGGAACAGGAGGCTGAGGAGGATGGAATAAATTGACTGAATGAAAATAATGGATTGAATGATGAACAAATTTGTGAATGACTTTTGTAGCTCTCCTACTGTGATTACCATGTCTGCCTCCTGCCTGAAATGGACCACAGCTAACTTGACGCTCCCTTCTTCTCTCTCCCCCTGTCTCTCTTTTTTTGTCTTTACATGCATTTTGTCTTTCAGCAGCAGCTGTAACAGAGCTGAATCATCTCACACAGCCTGCCACCTTTGACAAAGAAGTCACCTGACACCTTGATTTTGACCCACCCTCCTAGCCAGCTTTCCTACCATGCGGGCCAGTCGCTGTCATGTCCCCCGTTTTCTTTGTTTACAGGCCTCGGCTACTGCCTCACCTTCCTCCCTACCATCACCATCCTCTCCCAGTACTTCTCCAGACGACGAGCCCTCGTCACCTCCGCTGCTTCGTCCGGAGAAGCCTTTGCCATATGTGCATTTGCTCCTGGTGAGTGTTCAGTAACAGAGGACAGTTAGCTAAGAAATAAGCATAGTAATTACTTATTGCTGCCATTATGAAGTGGAACTATTATGGGGAATAATAATAATATTGACTGTGAAAGCCTTATGTAATATAGGCTATACGATAATAACCATCATTAATAAATGGTACCTTTATAGTACTTAAACATTAATAGTTATTTCTAATGTTAATAAACCTGTACAACTGCTTAATAAATGGTTTATAAAGCATTTAATTGTTCATTAACACTATTAACTAAAGCTTGATTAAATATAAATTTACCATTCATTAATAATGGTGATTATGAAGTATTACTAAAGTCGTAACTCACGCTCCACCTACCAGTTTTTTCCAGGGCGTTCAACCGTATCTCGTCGGTGGATGGAGTTTGCTCAGTTGTCATAGGGATGGTTTGGTTATCATTTCAAAGTTTGGTCATGTGATAATATAACATCAGCAGATGTTGGTAGACATGGTAGAATTGGTTATGGCAAGTTTACACAACAAGATTTTTATCCCTGATCTTTGGAGGCTGCTTACAAAAAGAAGCAATAACAACATGTGTGAACTGTTTAAAGACCCAATCCAAGTCCACAGGATATCCAGCTGGTTAAATACCTGGTTGAGTCGCAGATAGGTCATGAAACCAGGTACGAGCTCCAGCTAATGAGAGCAGACACTCCTCCCCATTCTCCCTCTCTGCTCTGCTGTTATCTACAGCAGCGCTCTGTTTCACTGTGTAACAGTAAATCCTTGCTGAACCACAGAACGAGCAGGTTGTTCCACATTTTTAGTGCAAAAATAATCTTTGCTGTGTGCGCATCATGCTGTCGGGTTACCATTAGCATTAGCTTGTTTATTCACTTGTGAAAAAAAAAACACATTGCTGAGTTTGTATTACTACCTCATTAATATTGTAAATATTAAAATTCTAAGGTTGAAGTTCTTCAACAAAAGAACAAAACTACAGTGCGCCCCTTTAAAGATGAACTGTATGGAGTGAGGAGTCGAGCATTAATCAGCTAATCTTGCTAGCATTGTCTATACTTATTGGTTGTTTCACTGTAATCTGCATAATGCAGCTCTGTGGTGCCACACCTGCTTTAATGTATCAGAAACTATGTATGCGTATTCATTTTTGTGTAGTCGTGACTACTGGCCAATGTGGGTATGATGATGACAGAGCAGACTCTATTTGCTGAGGGAGACAGTGAGATGTGGTTGAAAAGCAGAAAAAACTAGTAAGTGGACCTTCAGTATAAAATAATGACCTCAGCTGTCCTCTCTCCACAGCCTTCACTACACTGAAGGGACACATCGGCTGGCGCTACTGTCTGGTTGTCTTTGGCATCTTACAGGCTTCTGTAATTGGCTGTGGGCTTCTCCTTAGTCCAGTCATTATAAGGCCAAAGCCTGTAATTGAGGACAATGAATCAGATAGAGAGCCTCTGTCTTTAAAGCAGCTGGAGGCCATTTACAAGCTGGAGAACGAACAAACCAAGACTTCCATCAGCTCAGGAGCGTCCCAGGGCTCTGAGGACTCAGGTGTCTCCCTCTCTGCTTCAAACGGAGACCTCCGGACTGCAGGAGCTGAAGCTAAGGCTCTAATGGAGTTTGGAGCACAGGACATAGAGGGCCAGGAGCCGTCACTGTCCACACCTCCCATCCCGGTTGAGGAGAAGGATGAGGGCGAACTAGCAAAGGTAGAGGCGGGTCCTCTCCAGCCCTGCAGCCCCAAACTCCTGGACTTCTCTGTGCTTAAAGACAGTGCTTTCATCTGGTATTCCCTCTTTGGCTTGTTCGCCACGCTGGGCTTCTTTGCCCCGCAGCTCTACATCATCGAATTGAGCAAGAGCCGGGGAGTGGAACCCAGCATGGCCTCCTACATGCTCTCTGTGATGGCTGTGGCTGAGATCTTTGGCCGTTTGTCTATTGGGATGGTGTTGAACAAAGTCCGCTGCAGGAAAACCTTGGTGCTGTTGGCCTGTGTGGTTCTGCTGTGCCTGGTGCTGGTGGCCTTCACTATCGTATGGGAGTTCTGGGGCCTTGTGGTGTGCAGCGCCCTCTATGGCTACTTCATGGGCACCGTAGGCTCCACTCACCTCCCCATGCTTGCTGAGGAGGACGTGGTGGGCATCGAGAAGATGGCGTCATCTGCGGGAGTGTACGTCTTCATCCAGAGCTTTGCTGGGCTTGCAGGGCCCCCACTCGCAGGTACTTTACTGTATAACTAATCTCTGTTTTCACTCATCAGTGAACCTCTCTGCAAATCCTAACAGCTATCTCATCTGTCCCTCCAGGTGTGTTGGTGGATGTCACACAGAACTATGGTGCAGCCTTCTACTCCTGTGCGGTGGGCATGGGCCTCAGTGCCATCTGCCTGGCTCTGGTTGGCCCTGCCAAGTCCGGCATGTGCCAAAGACAAAGCAGAAACAAAGAGAAAGGCAAGGGAACAGAGAACGTGGAGGAGAACATCTCTCAGGACAACGACCAGCAAGACTTTTTGGAGGTGGACTTGGATGACAGTCCAGTGAGACGGGCTGTGGAACAGGAAAATGCTGTTAATGTAATATAATATACCACAGCATGACATCACCTCACACCCAATGACTCACCACCAGGCCCAACAACAAATACAGATGCACTGCGAGAGGCTGAAGGACTGTCTTCACAGCTGCTGCTGGTTCCAAATCTCAGGTGTCACTCTCACATTTTGACAAGCTTGAAGTTCACTACTACCCGGAAAGGTAGCAGTCTCTCCCAAAGGCACATCCATGCTGAGCACATGATGTCTCCCCTTCGCCATTTAACACATTTACACAGATTTCTGTTCCATCTGCTGAGGACAAAAACGTACTTTGTTATTGTTTGATTTCATTTTCAGCTGGATTACCTCTATCTCAGGAAAGAAGTGTTGTTGTCATGAATACTGAAACATCATGAGCACCAGTTTGATAAGACAGTCATGATATCTGCCTGGAGACTCTGCGACATCATGACTGTGATGTGCTCGTTGGTAGTGGCTCATGCATCGAAGCTTTTCAACAGCTTGTTCACTCGTGTGGAACACCTGCACCTTGTGTTTTGTCACACTCAACAACCATGTAACAGTCACTTCTGCAGCAATGTCTAAAGAGTGAAACACACACCTCGTGGCTTTAAAAATGTAACTACCCTTGCTAAAGGAACAGCAGACAATCTACCTGTATACATCTGAAGCATGGAGAATGGTTTCACTACCGCTAAAGCTGCAGTTTGTACATACACTTTGTCTCCTGTCTGATGGTCTTATGCACATGTAATTGAATTTAATTTCGAGCACTATGGAAACTAAAGCAATACTGCAGCAGTGTTCACTGATCCTTTAGAATGAATGAAAGAGCTCCAGCATGGTCTCTGTACATGGAGCCTGTGTTCTATGATACCGGGGTTTGTGGGATTAACTCTGCATGAACCTCAGAAACTTACCCTTCCTCAATCCTGTACTGCTTTAGGTAAAAGTCTTGACTGTATATCTATTGCCATGTTGTCATGATCCTGTTGACAGACTGTAGAATGGCCTTGTGACAAGCAACAAAACTGAAAAGCAGTCATGATGCAATAGAAGAGCCTGGTTTACAGTGATTTCTTTCTATGGCTAACTAAAGAAAGTGTGGGACTAAAGATGGTCATATACACTTATATGTATGCAAAGGTGTGAAAGACAGATTTGACAGGAAGTATCTCCTCCCAGAGCCCCTCCTGCAGCCTCAGATCGTCTCCACACCCACCACAACATGACAACCTTTCCTTAATAATCACTGTATCACCTTTATTTAAACTGTTTATACGATGATTTTATGTCCCTTTTTAATAAAACTTTTTCATTTTTTTTTTTTATTTAATTGCGTCATGGGCAGGTCCCTGCCTTTTGAGTTCTGTACTTCTTTCATTTTGTATTTTCTAAATAAAATCTCCTCCAAACTTGGATCAGTTTTGTATCTGTTGTTCAAGTTCTCAACTGATGATGCTGATGTCCATAAACAAACTGTTTATTCCCCTGTCACTTTGACACTTGAGACTAACATGATTTTAGGCAGATGAAGGGAATTCTCATTCAGCTAACATAACTCTTTAAATTCTTACTTACCATTTCAGTTATCTGAACTACTACATAAATAAGTACTTATACAAATAATTTATCACATTTAGGAAAGTGACTCATACATACATTCATTTCATTCATTCATTTGTCACGATGCTGAAACTTTGATGCAATACCTTTAAAAAGATTTAACACTCAATACCATGTTCGATACCACAGGGAAAAATTGACAAGCTGATCTTGCATGGCAGCCTCTGCCATCAGTGTATGAATGTGTGTGTGAATGGTTGAATGTGACATATACTGAGGCTGAGTCCTTACCCATGGGTTTGATACCAGCCTGGGCGCTTAGCTTCATGTCATCCTCCCTCTCTCTCCCTGTTTCCTGTCTTTCCAAGGCTGTCACTATCAATAAAGAAAAAAATTAAAATACTCAAAATTACTTCTAGGGGAGGCAGGGCTATATAGGCACTACAGTGGTGCATGAGTGAACTGAGATGTAAAAAATGACACTCACCCCTGCAGGCGGTCTTGTGTTCTTCCTCCCTCATCCAAGCTCGGGTCTTCGACCAGAGGCCTGGGAGCTTGAGGGCAGTATCTCAGCTGTTCCTAGGCCTGCACTCTTCTGGACAGGAATCTCTGAAGTTGTTCCTGGAATCTGCTGGAGCCAATCTCCCAGTTTTGGTTTCACAGTCCTAAGTGCTCCAATCACCACAGGGACCACTGTTGCATTCACTCTCCACATCTTCTCCAGCTCTTCTTTCAGCCCTTGGTATTTCTCAAGCTTCTTGTGTTCCTTCTTCTGGATGTTGCTGTCACTTGGGATTGCTACATCTATCACCACTGCCTTCTTCGGATGTTTGTCCACCACAACTATGTCCGTTTGGTTAGCCATCACCAGTTTGTTGGTCTGCATCTGGAAGTCCCACAGGATCTTGGCCTGGTCATTCTCCACCACCTTTGGAGGTGTCTCCCATTTTAACCTAGGGGCCAGCAACTTGGTTATGGCGCCCTGCCTGCCTGCATCTTACAACCCCCTGTTATGTGCTGGATTGTCTCAGGAAAATCTTTGCACAGCCAACATTTGGGGTCATTTCTGGTGTGGTAGACCCTGGCCTTAATCGATCTTGTGCTGAGCGCCTGGCCTTGTGCTGCCATGATCAGTGCCTGTGCTGTCTTTTTCAGTCCAGCTTTTCCCAGCCACGGGAAAATCGGGAAAATTTCATTTGCTTGAGGGACCCCAAGGTACTTGTAGCTGTCTACGTCTGCTGCCTTCTGGTAGTTAAACCCCTTCATTTTGGATCCTCTTTCCTCTCTTCGATACCATCCGACCACACTTATCTAGTCCGAATGACATCTGATATCATTGCCGTAGATCCTGGTGATGTGAATCAGTGAGTCTCGCTCACTTCAGGCATACAGATATATGATATATATATACTGTCTATAAATATATATATACACATATATATCAGATGTAGAGAGCTACAAGTACCTTGGGGTCCCACAAGCAAATGGAAACCATGTGGAGGTCGCTAAGAGATTGGAGGGGTGATGAGGAGGGATCCCACCAAGATCAACCATAACCAAAAGAGTTGTGTCTAACAACAAATCAAAAACATTTTGTTGAAATCCCAGTCAGCTCAAACTTAACGGACTGGTTCTTTAAAGGGGCACTCCACCAATTTTACACATAATGTTAGTTAAGCTGTCATGGGAACTGCTGTGTAATGCCTTCTGTGGCATTCTGAGAAAATAACCCTGATGACTCCGCCTTGAGACTTTAACTATTTGACACAATCATCCCAGCCATTCATTCAATGCTACTAACAGTAGTAGAACAGTGTTCTCTACTGGCTGAACAGCAGTTGTGTCTCAGTCTTTCCATGAGCAACAGAGAATGGGCATCTAGTAAACTCAGAGACTAATTTGTCTTAATAATGTCACTGATGCATCTGAAACAATGGGCTCATTTTGTCACAGTTGACACAACATGACACATGATGGCAGACACAAACCACTATGGTCATCTAAAACAAGTTACGTGATAATGGGAAGTGGCAACTTTTGTTGCATTTGTAAAACAATTCAAAGGATTTACTGACTACAACCAAAGCCTTTCTTCTTCCTCACTCCTGGTGCATTTAAACATTTTTTAAACAATTAATGTAACTCTTCAGAGACTTAAGCTTCAGAAACATCATGTGTAAACACACTACAGCTCTTAAAGCAGATTAAACCAGCATTGTCTACATGTACTTTAGTGCTTGTTGAGGAACACAGTTTGGTTTCTGTCTGTGAATTCACAATATGTAACAAGTGCAATATCCAAATCACAGAATTTGGCTTTTTTTTTTTTTAATAAAGGCAAACTGTGTGACAAACAGCATTTTAATGAAGTCCTGTAGTGCTGCAGAGATGCCCTGGTCTACAAAACCTGTTCTCCAGATGTAGGAAAACATGTTTGTTTGGTACAGACCAATAAATGTCACACCGTCATGATTTAAAAATATTTTGCCTGTGAAAATTAAAATTGTCCACAATACATCTTTCCCACTAATCATGAATCATATTGCAATCACAGTATCAGTCAAAATAATCACAATAATTTAACCATATCATGCAGCCCTAGGAGTTTCGCTTCTCCATCTACTCACTGATAATGGAAAACAAGACGCTTTATAATCTGTGTTACCAAACATGAAATGAATGGTCATAACATTTAAACAGTTAAAGTGACTAACTACAATGTAGGTTGAGTCACAGACGCTCCTGTAACAGGGAGAGAGAGAAGAATGAGAGAATGATCACAAAATGAGATATTGTGTTACATGACACAATATGTCTACATGTGCAACCTGATCGTACTTAGAATACTAGTGTGCATATGAATACACTCAATAATGTAAATACAGAGGGAACAGTTCCTGTCCCGAGACCAGCATTACTGAGAATACACTAGACTGATTTAGATGACATGATTCTTTTGTCTGAACAAATGCAGCATCTGCACACTCCAATTGCAGCTGGTTTGTGATCTGCCAATAAACACAGAGAAGAAGACATGAAAACAGATGACATCACAGCAGTATGGCGGTGCACACACTGAACAATTACCAGGTACCTTTTCATCACTCTTTATAAAGGTGCTGCAACAACAACTTTGTAGTCGCCATTTTTATTTGCATTCAGTTAAGTCATGCTTGATAAGTCGTTGTGAGCATGGGATACAGTACAAGCCTGCTGCTCCCGACTCTTTTAAGTGTGCTGACCCGTTAAATCAGTAGCTGTCATCAGCTGTAGTTGCTTGTAAAGTTCACACACTTATCAGTCAAACATCTGTTTGCTGCAGGCGTCCATGTTTTCCAAAGCAGATGCTATAGATGCATTAGATTGGAAGTTAGGAAAACTGACTCGGAAGCATTTGAGGCGTGCTTTGGGATATTGGGCTATAATAAAATATGACTTGACTCTCTGCAAAGCAGCGATTTCAATGAAAGCACACACACTGACTTTTTTAAAAAACAGTTGGATTTATTTATGAGAGTAGAAGGTAAGACAGCATAAGTTAGACTGTACACTGAAAGCTTGTCTATCTGAAAAAAACAAACAAACAAAAAAAAAACCGGGAGGAGAGATGCTTTGTATCACAGGACACCAATCTGTTTGTGTGGCATCATTAAAAAAACCTAAAACACAGTATAAAACTTTTGTTCGATGAATGAACAGTCGAGGCAGAGCTTGGAAAAAGAGGCACTAAACATCAGTATATTTGGCAGATCATTTGCAGATTATTTCCTGACTTGATTAAAGACAGATTTGTATAAGACACTGGCATTAAGAGAATCACTAGTCAGTCCCATCATGATTATTTCTAACACTACATAACATCAAGTCACGGCTGTGGAGCAGTGCTGTTGCATAGTTTAGACTATGTAAGGTGACACTGGTTTCCTCTCACAGGTATTTACAACCAAACACTCAATATTCAACCAGAAAAACTCTATCTGAATATTTGATTTATACTGTTACAGTCATGAAAGTAATGTCAGATTCACAGAACATACACAGGGTGCAGTGTACAAAACCAGAAATGTTAGAAGGCAAAGTCAAAGGCAGAGTCTCTCTGTTCATCACGAGTAAAACAGGAAGCAGAAATCAAACGAGGCCTGGCTTAAACCAGTTTCTCCCTGTTCCCAGATCAGAAACACGGATCACCATCCCGTCTCAGGCGTGATGGCATACCCCCGGGATCTGGTGACAAATCCATGTGGGTGCTGGAAGACAGATGGTGAACATGTGACTGCACTGACTCACATACAGCACAGTGAGTGTCACCCATCACACAGCCTGGACCACAGTTCAACAGAACGGGACACATACGACTCCCAGAGTGACCACAGTGGCTGCAGCCAACACAGTTGGGGACTGTCCGAAGACAATGAGACAATCATTTCCACTCTCCGCAGTGATTGGTCAGGTGTTTAGAGGTGTGAAAGTAGGTGGAGTTTGAACTTATGTCAGAGGTCTCTTTTTTTCATTCTTCACACAAATACTTCCGGCACTTTGTGTGGATATCTAAGTGCAACAATGTGAATGCTTTCAGCGAGTGACTGTCCAACAGTGTGCACTGTTTGTATGAATCATGGTGTCAAGTCTCCCAGATGAAAAGAAGTGTGATGAAGTCTGAATAAGGCTTTTCATTCTACCTTCCAGTGTGGGTTTTAGCAGACTTTTGCTTTTTGACATGGCACAAACTTGTCTGAAGCATAGTGAACCCTTTAACTGGCGTCACAGCAGAGCCATCATGGTTTGTCTTAGCAAGAGAATTGGAGCCACATTAAAATAAACAGTTTGAGCTTTAAGACTTCTGAAAAGTTCTCAGGTCTGAGGTTCAGATTTAAAAACCCAGAGTTTAATCAATTAAGAATGATTCAAACAAAGTTATCTACAAATAACAAATGAACACTTAGGAGCTTTTAGTGGTTTTACATGATATTAGTCAGTGATTGGAGCTGGCTCAGGTGTGACTCTGGTCCCATGACAGCAGTTTCTCCCTGTCAAAAGATGGTATTTGGTGTGGACCTGAGTGTCATCCTGAGCTAGCCCCACTCGCTAAAGGCGGCCATGAGATGTCGCCTTAGACTGTTGAATGTTTCCTCTTTCCTAATCTAAATTGCTTCTTCATTTAAATCACACACATGATTTCTTCTTTTTTCCCCACTGAGCCCCTATCATTCTCTGTATGACGGTTAAAAAAGTGCTTTGGAAGGATGTGGCTCCTTTTTGCTGCAGGCTCCAAGTCAGCTATGAAAGCCCATCAGACTGTGGAGCCCCAGGGCCTCATTTATAAAACATTCCATCAACTTTGCTCTTAAGTAACACTGAAACTGAAAAGCATTTAAATGTAGTTATTTATAAAACCTTGCTTTGACCTGGATATGATTTTATCTTTAAGCAAAGTTTAAACTTGACATAAGTGATTGACATGAGCGTGTTCAGTCCATTCAATAATACATTGCCTGGCTTTAATCTCACCATCACCAATCTTGTCTTCAATAAAGCTAGATTTTCTCTTTTTGTCCATGGTTATTCCTGACTAAACCTTCATTTGTGCTGCATTGTATAAGGGGAAATCACAAAGCAGATGTGTCGTCAATTTAAGTTGATTTGACATTCATCGAGTACAGGTGTTTAAAGTTACAAATAGGATTCTTAGAACCTGCAAAGTTTTTTTATGCTCAGCATCATTCATAAAACGAACCTAAGTACACTGTCGGAAAAAAAGATCTTAAGATAAAGTTCAAGTATAAAAGTAAAAACATTTTTATAAATGAGGCCCCTGACAGCATGTGGGGCATCATCGCTCAAACATCTGCTCATGCCCCTGTGTGACAATATACCGTCTGTGCTCTAATAATCAAAACCAAGTTTGTTCAGCGTGGACAAAGGCCATCTCAGGGTACAGGCCCGTTCTGCTGTGACTTCATGATGTGTGTATCTGTGCAACAACAGGCTTTCTTCTGGCTTGAAGTGATTACATGACACAACAGTCTGAATCTAGACAGATAGTTCTCTGCTGGGCTTTAGCTTTAGGCTGTCTGAGCAGACAGGGCACTGTGTTTGTCACAAACACATAGAGGCTGCTTTATCCAGATGCAGACAGTCTGACAGAGGCACTGTACAGTTTGAGGAATTCAGAGTTTCTGGTAGACCGCCCTGTTGGTCATCTTCCTCTTTTAGAGTTGGGAACACACACACATCAAAATCAGCCATGTGACTTCACTGCTCCATGCTAACAGTGACAGTAGGCTACTTGTTGGTCTGGGGGAAATGAAGTACTACACTCACCAAGCTATCAGGGACTCTGAGGGTCTGATTTGTTTCTCAAGATGTCAATTTAATTCATTCAAAACTGAACGCAACTGTTGCAGAAATATCAAAACCGCAGGAAGTCTACTCTACAGTAAAGCGAGCTGGGTGACAAACAGCTTTCTGCCTTCAGCTGCAGCACCACAACTGGTTAGAATTGAGACAGGGGACCAAAATCCAAAGCGAAAGGGGTCCAGTGAAATGAGGAGTAAGGGAGTGTCACTTGTGTGGTAACTGGGGCAAATTCAAGCTAAAACAGGCTATTATTCAGTCTTTTTTTAGTGATTAGCTGCCATTAGCAAATATAACCCTTACTACAGAGACAAGGGTAAAAAAAATGATAGCTATACCAATGTATGTAGAATGTCTGTGTTCCCATACAAACACAAGACTATGCCCTTTCTGTTAAAGGCACAATATGTAAGAATCGGCCAACTGTATGAATTCATACTCCCAACAAGTGGGGGCAGCATATCACCAGAGTAACTGCTAACTACTGCCAACTGTATTCTGTTTATACACCCATCACTGTAGCTACTGTTAGCTTGTCGGCTAAGTTAGCTGTGCAGCTAACCAGCCTACAGGAGGAGTGTCGGTGCTTACACCGTGTGCACAGGAGCCTTGGACCACTGGGAGAAAGAGCTTTTCAGGCCCAGGGTTAGCATGCTAACTTCACTAGATATCTCTGCAATACATAGATGTCTTTGAAATAATGCCAAAACTGTCATTTCTTCATATTCTGTTGATCATTTGTTAAATCTGGAATGTTTTTAAACTAAGATTCTTACATATTGCACCTTTAAACTGAAAACAATACAACTGTAACAGCTGAATAAGAGGCCACCTTCATGTGTTATATATTTTGATCATCTTGATGATTATTTTTCAACATATGCTGAAGTGCTAGCATGGACCAGTGGAGCCAGTTATCTGCTGGGGTACATGGAGGACTTTGGTGTTCACTGATCTGGAAGAAGATGAGTAATGGGAGCCTGACTCTGAAACACCTCAAGACAGGCCTTTAGATTTAAATAAACATGAAAATAAAATAAAAAAATAACACTCAGTCATACATACAAATGTGTGTGGGAAGTTACATCAGCTGTTAGAAAGGAGAACGAGGTTGGTGGAGGGATACATACTGATACATTAGACATTAAAAAAGGGGTTCAGAGGACATGAGAACTGTACATAACCTGTAATTACGATGACTGCTTAGGTTCTTTAGTGACACACAGGCTGGCTTTATCCCTTTTGTTTTTTTAGTGAGGATGCATGGAAGGGGGAGACGGACAGCATCAACAGGTACCTTTGAGAAAATAAAAATGATCCGACACAGCAAAACAAAGACTGAGCCACCTCATTACTTGCCGTATAATTAAGTATGTGGCATACACTTCTGGTGGTACTGAGAGGAAGCAGGAAAAAAGTTTTCCTGCTTCCTTGTTTCATGGGTATAGATGAAATCTACAGGCTTGGATGTGAGCTTCCACAGGGCTTTCATATAAATTTGGCCATTTTCAACCTGGACCACATCATTCATCAAAGTTCTACAAAGCGTTTCGCTAACGTTAGTTAACCATTTCTCTAGTGTCTCCCCTTGAGGAGCTTTGTTTCACTGTCGACTGTCCCAACAGTTCCCACATACAAGCTGCATGAGGGTACCACTGGAGGACATTTTCAAACCCAACACACAGTTATTCAGGCTCCATCTTGTGCTACATTTATAGGCATTATCTCAAAATTCAGCCTGACACATCTGGTATTTTTAGAAAATTCTGGATCTCTGTTAATGTTGACTATTTTTTGGTACGATCGATTCAGCAAAGTTGAAGAGACAAGCTGCCCCATTTTTCTGTCCAAGAGAGCAGTAACCAGGCCCGACCCCAACTCGACAGGAACTCTGTTTTTCACATCTGAACCAGACTCAAGCACTTGAGTTTGTGTTACCCTGTAGAGCAAGCATGATAACAAAAACACAACAAAAGGATTCCATGGCTTTGTTAATAAAGCAACATAATGGAACTATTTAACTAGCTTCAAAATCATTGTGATGGTAGCTACACCGACTTAAAATGAGGAGAATGATGCATGTCATTCTAGCTCTGTGTCCCAAACGCCTGCTCCATCGTTATGTAACTTCAGCAGGCGGGTATGATTTCCTGCAAGAAGTGAGTAATGCTTCACTTCACTACGTCACACACTGGATCATATTTTATGGAGAAAATGTTTTCTGGTTTTCTCTCTGATGTCCTCCGACTGCTCTGCCTTAACTCTCTCTGAATTATGGAGTTACCTGATGGCATTAATGAAATGTAACCAAGTACATTTACTCAGGTACTGTACCTCAGTACAAATTTGAGGTACTTGTACTATACTTAAGTATTTTCATTTTGTGCTATTTTCTGCTTTTACTTCATTACATTTCAGAAGCAAGTATTGTACTTTTAACTCAACTACATTTGTCTGACAGCTTTGGTTACTTTGCAAATTGAAATGATTAACGCAAAGTATAAATTGACTAACAAATGATGATGCACATTAAACTACCCAGCAGTGTATAAAGTAATTAAAATAAGCTTCACGATAAGTACTTTTTCTTTTGGTACGTCATGGTTTTGATGCTAATACTTTTGTACATTTACTTGTTATTGTAACGCAGATCTTTTACTTGAAACCGAGTACTTATGCACTGTGAATTTACTTAAGTTAAAAACCAGAGTACTTCCTCCACCTCTGCCTGATGAACAGAAAGCTTTATTTGTTGTCAAAGTAAACGCTAGTTGATAATTGAAGTTGCTGTTAGCCATGCAGCTAGCTGACTCGGCTTGGACAAGACTGGGCACTTGGAGTACCAGCGGGATGGTTTGTAACGCTACACAGGAGCTTTGAACCACCAAGAGGACCGGATGTTTTAAGGCCCAGAGCGGGAGGGAACCAGCAGTGAATGCTGGTGGGGAACGATGCCAAAATGGATAAAGAAATGGAGTCAGCAGCATCTACGGACATCATAACAGAGGCAAAAACACCATGAAGGACATTAACGGAGGGAGCCAAGAAGGGGAAAGCATGGATTGACTGAGCAGGTCAGATAAGAAAAAAAAGTAAATGTTGTAAAAATGGCCAATTCTTGCATAATGTTGCTTTAACATTTGATCTGTATCTGTATTAGGTTATCTGAATCTTGAGAACACATTCATTGCACACATAATTGGACCGTGTGAGACAACACACCATGCTTGTGGTCTGTGGAGGTGGGACTCCTCTGAGGATCCAAGCACCAACTGTGTTTCCTCCGAGGGTTGGTCAGGGCCTCCTAGATGCTCTGACTCAGCAGAGGTCATTTGCAGATAACACATGAACATACAAATCACATGTCAATACCGAGTGGAAATGGGGTCATGAAGTCTTGTTGGTCTCGATGATAAAATATGGTCCTGGTTAAAGATGGCCAGACTTTGTTTTACAGGGAAAAGACACCATGGAATCTGTCATTTGACTTATGTGGAAGTTCTGGTTGGCTTCAAATCACAAAGAAGTGGTTCACAATGTGCCCTGAGAAACAGCTTAATACAACGTGTAACTCTAAACCCTGCACTAGCTAGTGCAACACGGTGTTTAATTCTACAAGTGGTCTGTGTGTTTGTGCTTCCCCGCCTCTTTTATAATTAACTGTAACAGAGTCCATCAGCAGTCACAAATCCACAAAAGTGTAAACCCCTCTAAAATATAAGTTAAAGAAAAATGCATAGGTACATACAGTATATTCATATATTAGAAATAGAAGCAAAATGATTAGAAAGCTAGAATTAAGTGGACTTTGGAACAGGAATTCCTATCTGTGTGTGTGTGTGTGTGTGTGTGTGTGTGTGTTAGCCCTGTTCTTTCCTGTTCCACTGCCTTAAGAGGAAATCCCCACTCCAGCCCAGTGATGTCATCACTAAGCGCCAGTGGAGAGCAGATGTAAAACCAGACACAAAATAAAAGCAGTGGTGAAAAGGAAGGCAACACCTGGCAGCAGTCACTGATATCGCCGGCTTTGACAGCTACTCAGTAATAACGATTTAAAATGAGCCCCTCCCCCTCTCCCACCCTAGCAACAGTGGTCAGAGCAGCATAGAAAAAAAACAGTGTGTAGATGTGAATTAGAGCGACACATAGGGAGGAAATACCATAAAAGATGTCGAGGAGGTCCACTGCACAGTGTGGACGGGGCAGAGAGTGGGGGTTAGAGGTCATTTACAGTGGTTTCAAGGGTAAGAGGGTGGTTGGGCTCTGAGCCAAAGGTGGCTGTTACGAGTCACAGTGAACAAGCTCAATAAGGTAGAGAGCAAGCGTGGGGGGAATGGCGGTAGTAGTGGTGGCTTCAAAACACAGTCAGAGTTCAAAAGTGAGGAGCGGGTCAAAGTCAAGGAAGGAGGATGCATGGGTGGAGGGACACTAACCGATCCCTTTAAAGGCTGGCGGTGGTTGTGGTGGGGGGTAAGGCACCTTGTCACCCACTTTCTGTCTGCCTCCACCCATCCATCCATCCATTCCTCCTCCTCCTCTTCCTCCTCCTTCTCCTCCTCCTGGTCAGTCCTCTTACTGCAGCATCAGCTGCTTGAGGTTATCGTGCAGGATGGTGTCCTTGACATCGCGGAACACCAGCCGGATGTTCTCAGTGTTGATGGCTGTGGTGAAGTGGTGGTACAGTGGCTTCTGCTGCTGCTCGCGGCGCTTTTTGCGAAAGCATTCCACCAGGAAGCGTTGGACATCCGCCAGGCTTGTGGGATCACCCGAGAACTCGGGGAAGTAGTCTTTGATGGATACTTGCTTCACCTTCTCCTCCAGCAGGTCCGTCTTGTTCAGGAACAGGATGATGGAGACGTTGCTGAAAACCCGGTTGTTGACAATGGTCTCAAAGATGTTGAGGGACTCGCTCAGCCGGTTGGTCTGCCGGTCCTCCATCAGCACCTGGAGGTGTGATAGTACAGATGTCTGTGCTGGGGTCAAAGGTGATTATGACAGTGTATGTCTGGTATGAGCAGCAGGTTCATTAAACTGTACTAAGCACATTGCTGTTCACCAACTTCAAAACTGTCTTCTCACAGATGTAGAGAAAGTTAATATGATGCTTTAGTAGTCCGTGTTAGACAAATCAAGTAAATCCCTCTTTTCTCTGTTACTATCCCCCCACTGCAGCTAAACAAGGAAACCCAAAGAGGGAATTTAACTTGGAAAGACAACTGCTTGAATCAAGTATCGTTTTCAAAAATGTTCACCTACATAGTGATCCTTTAACTGTCCCCCTTAATGCATACACACTGCCTTGCCTTTCTGTTACTTTCTTCCAGTATGGGAGGGGTAGAGCCAGGGCAGACTGTCCACTAGTTAATTGACGGCGGTGTCAGACGTGTAAAAAAAAATATAATAATCAGTAAAATATTGGTTGCCAGACACACTTGGCTGGCCATTTATATACCTAGGCGGTAGTGATGCACTCACCAACTGACCCCTGGGTCTGGTAGGTTTAGGTCAGCTTACAAGAAAATAATCACGTGTGCGGGCGGACGAACAATGAAAGACATAGCAGCATTACCTGCAGAGTCACTTGCACAAGGAGGATGTCCTTGTCTTTTGGCGAGATCACCGTTACACATACCCTCTCCTCTCCATGCTGGCTCAAGTGGTGCTGAGCGGTCCAGCAAAAAGCACATTCAGTGAACGTTCTTTCAGCTCACCTGGCCATGTGCTTGAAGTGCCTCAAAATAGGTTGAATTCTGGAACTGTGTTTTAATATTTTAAAGCTCTAACCATCTAACTGACATCACTATAACCCACAGTTCTGACTCTATTTTTTCTAGTGAAACAAAAATGTCAAAAATACTTTGGCTTTAAATGGTGAACCTATCCTTCAACAAGAGAAATGAATGAACATGTTGATAAAATGCTGTATCTTACAATGTTTAAGAAAGTGAGAAAAACACAAAACACAACCTCCTCGGTGAAGGTAATGATTTATATGGTGCTTTCCACAACTTAAACTTTATAGAGCCTTCTGGTGCTTTCTTACCAGGGGGTTTCCTTGCATTTTCCACTGTACCTTAGAAACCACAATGGCTTTGTTTCAGAATGTAAAAGTTAAATATATGAGATTTAGAACATTAATATAGCAGCAAACAACAATTTGCTATGTAAAGATGGAGTAATGGCATCCTGAACAATAATCTCAGCTTCTCTGTTCAGTTCTGGTAGCCGGAGTGGCCATGCATGCATGTTAGTGCATGTAAGCATGAGTGTAAGCGCATGTGAGGTCCCTCCCTGTCCTTGTCCATCCATTTTCAACATGGCAGCTGGGTCACAAACTTTCTCATATTACAGCTAAACAGTACACCAACATATGTTTCTGAAAACATGTGAGGCGATACATAGGCTATGCTTTAACAGAATCTTGATTCATATTTGATCGGCGCTGCCTAGTTTGACAGTTACATTTTATTGAGTGAACAACATGCACATTTTTTTAGGTCTCAGGTGCAGGTCGCTCTAGTGCAGATCTAGTGGCAGTGAATGTTGTATATTTCACATTTAAGTTGGATCCTTTTTCCTCTGGTTGAACTCCAGTTAAGGCTCCTGAGTTCTTATAAATGTTCCTGGGGAGGTTGCTACAGTACTAAAGTGAGATGATGTTGACTTTCTCTAGATCTGTGATGTTATGCCCTTGATTTCAATTATCTTATTCCACAAATTTTGTTATGTTTGAGTGGAATACACCATTGTCAATTCTGTGACATTCATGAGATGTGTGTCTGCATGGCCTCTGTGTGGCTTCCAGCTGACCCACCTGGTCATATTCGGAAGAGGAGACGAGAAAGAGGATGGAAGTGACTGAGTCAAAGCATTCGAACCAGCGCCGCCTCTCGGAGCGCTGACCGCCCACGTCCACCATCTTGAAGGGCACATTCTTGATCTCAAAGTCGTACTCGTGGATGCCTTTAGTTGGCTTTCTGGCTAAGAGGATGTCCTGTTGGCTGGGGAGGTAGTCCTGCAAGCAGATTATTAGGTTAATCATATTATTATTATTGACAGGTATTTACAGATTTTATCCAAGATCTACATCAAAGTGTGCAGTGATATTAATGAGTTTAAGATGCATTGGTACACTTTAAGTAAAGTATTTTTAATTTTGACACGTTGTAACACACACAAAAATCTGTGAAACTTGAAGAGTAGAGGGAAGTAATGCATATCTCTGTGTTCCTCATGAGAACAGTGCACACGCCACTGCTTTGGGAACATCCCTGTTTAACACTGCATTCTTGAAATACCACAGTGCATAAACAAATGTAGGGCTTCAGGACTGGTGTGTGTGTGTGTGTGTGTGTGTGTGAGAGTGAGAGAGAGAGAGAGAGAGAGAGAGAGAGAGAGAGAGAGAGAGAGAGTGTGTGTGTGAGTGAGTGAGTGAGTGAGTGAGAGAGAGAGAGAGAGAGAGAGAGAGAGAGAGAGAGAGAGACTGGTTCACTCTTCTTTCAATAATAAGGCCAATCAAAACAGGGCAAATAAAGCAAGTGCATCTTCAACCAATCATGATGTCACAATATTCCCCAACATGTTTAACTGTGTGTGGGGGTCACTGTGCTCCGACTACGCCAGATCGAAATTCATAACATTCCAGAAGTGATGACTCATCGCTGACACAGACCATGCTGGTGTGTGTGTGTGTGTGCTCACACAAACAACAGATATTTTCCCAAAGGTCCACCTTTTTTCAAACACACGCACACACAGCTTGCGTTCATACACAACAGGAAAAGAGCATCAGCTACAGAAACATCATAAGTAGGAAATCCAGTACAGAGAGGACATACCAATAATGTTTCCTTAGTGACTTCTACTGTGAAGCACTAACAACTAGGGACCTTCCTAATGACCAATTTACCTGACGTTTAAACAACAATTTATCCTTAGATTAGTCAACTGATGTCAAATCAAGCACACTAAAACATTGAAAACAATCAAAACTGAGACCAATTACATTTTTAAGCATTGTTTTTAAATAATATTATATACACTCTAAGATCCATTTGAAACCATTTAACAACCAAATCGTATCGTAATTGTACCAAAGCATCTATGAGCTGTGTGTTAGTATTTTGGGTTCTACACACAAATGGATGACAAAATAACCATTTTTCATATTAATGAGTTACTAATAAGATTCTTTCTCAGCCTTGGAACCCAAACCATTTTCTGATGCCCCCAAAAAATATCAAATTAAATGATTAAATGAATATTATAAATGTGCAATAACTAGTCATCTAATTGCTTAAACTAACTACAACTAGTTGACTAGATAAATCATTGGTTGTTTTTTGCTCCACAGACATAGGGGCAGCATATCAGCAGAGTAACCAACAACTGCTGGCTGCTGATGCAATTTGCTAGCTATCCTTGGCTGTAGCTAATTAGCTCATGGCTCAGTTAGCCATGGAGCTGGTGGATCTATTGGTCCAGCGGTATTAAGAAAGAGGATGGGCTGCAGCTAGCTTGTTAGCATGCTAAATTCAGTAGACATCTCTTCAACACAGTAAACAGACGTCTTTGACATAACGTCAACACTGTTGTTTCTTCACACTCTGTTGATAATGTGTATTTTTTGAGTCTTTTAAACTAAACTAAACTTAAAATCTGGCCATATCTTTGAAAATTGGTCCTTCAAGTATATTTTTTACCGCCATCGCTGAGAGCAAACAAAGGCCACTCAGCAAAGTCGCGACTCTTCTCTGTTCTGGCGCCCCAGTGGTGGAATGAACTCCCGACCAATGTCAGGACAGCAGAATCACTCGCCATCTTCCACAAAAGACTCAAGACTCACTTGTTCTTGAAAATTGTTTCTCTTTTCTTTTCTACTTTATCGACGGTGATATGTCGTGGTTTCTTTCTTGTGACAAATGTACTTATTGTAAGTCACTTTGGACAAAAGTGTCTGCTAAATACCTTAAATGTAAATGTAAATGTAAATGTTTTATTTCTGATGTTTTAGGCTTCAGTTTTTTTTTAAACCAATTTTCAGACACATCTAAGCCATTTAAGAGTGTGTCAGGTAGCACTGGACCAGACACTTCTAACTGTGTATTGCAATATAGATAACTGGCGAAAAATTGACAGACAATTGTTTCCTCCGTGTAGAAATATCTCCCTTGTTTCTTGGAAAAGGCTCTGACTGGCCAATATGAACCTGGGTGGGGGATGATGCAGAGTGAGCAGGGAAACTTCTGCTTTGCTTAGTGCTTAATATAGTGAGTGTACACAGGAACAAACCAGTGTGGAGATCTGACTGAGGACAGGAAGACAACGGTTTCACTTCTGTATTCAACAAACTAGCTGAGTGCTATCACACCAATCTGCCATCTGCCATCCTGCCTGCTGGAAATCTGTGATTGGTGGAGCTTCTGCAGTGTGGGTGGGACTTACCGACTGTCCGAGCTTTCCCAAATTGTCCAGGAAATACTTGACTGACTCCCCCTGAGAGAAAGAGAGAGATGATGACTTTCCTCAGAATTCAGAGTTATATCCCTACAATGCCATATGATATGATATACCTGTACATATTATGTCAACATATTTCACATGTCCCTCTCTCACTTCCATCTCAATATGGAAGTGAGTTATATCAGTGTCCCTTTTCAATATGATAACACCTCCTCACCATCACTGAGTGGGAAAACAAACTCACTATGACTGCTCTAAATGTGCAGAGCTGTGATACAGTAAATACTGTACAGCTGGACACCTGTCAGTCACAATCAGGTGTGAAGTTTGTTATGATACCCAACAGCAGCCTGATCAGACCTCAACATTTTTTCTGCTCGTCTGTAGACTGGGGTCACATCTACTTTTTCATTATCAATTAATTTAAGTATAGTTGTCTTGATTAGTTACTTAATCGTTTGGTAAAGGGGCCATCTTGACATCTTTGAATGTCTTGTTTTTTCTGACCAGCACTCCAAAACCCAAAGATAATCATCTTACTGTAGATTAGAAGAGTAAAAACATTTACAGTTGAGAAGCTTTAAGACAGAAAAATTTAGCCATTTTTCATGATAATACAATTAATATGTTCATGTGATAAAAAATTGTTAAATCACGAATTTGCCACATGTTGACAGATAAACAACTGACCATTTTAAAAAGCAATGTTGTGGAAAGTGAAAGCAACATTGCTGCTGGCTCCATTTTAGAGGAGTTCCCTACTAAGAAGATTGATTTTGGGTTAACAACATTAACTTTAACATAACAAAGGGGGCTAGGCAATCGAGGTACATCAAACAACAAAGCCACATGTGCTGTCAACTAGCATCCAAACTAATCATGAGACAGGGCAAAAAATTTCAGCTCTGGTGACAACAACTGACACCCATGTATGTCAGATGCTCGCCAGGCAGGGATGGGGATCGGCTGAGTGAGATCAGTGGGTCAGAGCAACAATGGGAAACAGTGCTAGCAGTGACTACAGTGGGGTTCTAATGAGGAAATCCTGCCTCACGACAACTCTGAGGGGACACTACCTAAAATTCAGAAACACATAGTTTTGGGAATATTGGCCTTGGTCAAGGTCTGCACCCTGAGAGTGGCATTCCAGATGACAACCCTAGTGAAATACATGCTGACAGATGCGGACAATTGCGTGTTTTCTTGTTGGGGAAGAATTCATAGTGACTTTGATGACATCAAATGTCTTCCCTCTACAGACCATAATATGACTTGTTTGTTTAGGAAACATAGAGCATCAGTAGGTGAAGTGGAATCTATAGGAAGGCTTATTAAACAACAGCATAGCATGTTATTATCTGTTATAAAAGAATAACATTGGAAAGGCTAACAGAATCTGAGCTGTTCCAAACAGATGCTTCACAAGCTAATTTCCCTGCAGGACGGTTACAGATCATTTTCCTGTGAGCAAGACGCTATCAGACTACAATCTAAACTTGTGGAGAGCAGTGAGGGAGAGATGGAGGAAGGAAGGGTGTGGGCAGGCAGAGAGACAGACAGCAGGGAGAGAAGCATCCCTTCATTAGCTTGTATGTGTCTGTCTGTGTGCACTCTGCAGCTGCAGCTCTGCTCCATCAACTGTGAGGAGGAGCCTTTATCTGTTACTGTCAATGCTCTTCTGTACACTCAGTGCCACCTCAGCCCACTCACAAGTGATCACTGGACATGCCACAGTCACATGCAAATAGAGGCAAAATAAGCTTCATGGCTGTCAAACAATGCACCAAACATTGAAGCAGGAGTTGAAGACCAAACATTATCCATGGGTCAGAGATATGACAAAATTAGGGCTACATAATGTGGTAAAATAATCATAACACCATTACTATTCTTAGATATTACAACTGTGATCAGATTCACTCTTTTCCTCTACTTTACTGCTCAACTCCGTAGCTCCCCAGGGCAGTATGCTCAGCCCCCTCCTGTTCACACTAAACAACCATGACTGCACTCCCAGACATCAAGAGTAGAGTTATTCCAATTCCAATGCCAGTATCGGGAATGCTGCCAATACTGCCTAAAATGCAGGTATTGGCCAGTACCGATCCAATACAATGTAATTTAGAAACTGGACCCTGCTACTTCCCAGTTAGCTCCGTTAGCTCTGCTTAATGTTACACACCAGAAAACAATTCTTCTTCGCTGCTCTAAAAGCCAACACAGGAAGTTGCGCTGTGCTGCCCCTGGCAACTACTGTTTTTAGAGCGACGAAGAAGAAGTTGATTTCAGGTGAGTGTTATAGCAACATGTCAGCTATCTGGCAATATTTTACTCTGGATTACCCCATCAGTAAAACGACAACATGTTCAGTATACAAGGCTGTAATTTGGAGGGGGGCACGAGTGTGACGAAACTGCTCTCCCCAAACTTTATGAGACAGTGAGGGAACACATTTTATGTAGGCTGAAAGACGTGCAGGCAGTCAGCTTTACTACTGACATTTGGACCTCCGACGTGTGTCCCATGTCTTTGCTGAGTCTGCACACTGGGTGGACACAGTATCACTGTCAAGATTTACCTAAGTTGCTGTTGCACTGCTGGTTTAAACTGTTCTATTTAAAAAGTAGCGGCACTTTAACAGTTTTTAAATGAATTATCTTTTCCTAGATTTCTTTATTTGTTCTTTTTCAGTTATGACCGACTGTCAAAATAGATAATAAAAGAATGTTGTATGGCAATCATTCTCTGCAAGGTTTAACCTGAGCCAGGCCATACAACAATGATAGCAATCATATCACATCCATACAGAGTTAGTAGTATAAACCGCTGAGGAAAAAAAAAAATCTTCGTTTTTTTATTTTTTAAAAACACACACTGGTATCAGATCGGTACTCGGTATCAGCCAATACCCAAAGCCCAGGTATCGCAATCGGTATTGGGAAGGAAAAAAATAGTATGTTAGCCACAGTCTGTTCACACTGCTGTTGTCTGGCAAAAGATACAGCAGTATCCGCTGTCATAGCAACAGACTACAGAGCAGCTTCTTTCCTCAGGCTGTGAGACTCCTGAACTCATCCTCTACACCCTATATTTTTTTCTTGTGTAGCATAAAGGAACTACAACTTACATTTTGTTGTACATTCCTGTGTTGTAGTGTAATGACAATTAAATGATCCTTGAACTATTAGTACGAATGATAATTTTCATTTCGACTAAAACAAAAAAAATATTAAATGGTGAAAGTTGTTGGGGTCTGTACCAGACAAACACATTTTCTTACATCTCGAGACCAAGATTTGTAGGCCAGGGTATCTTTGCAGCACTACAGGACTTCTTATAATCGCATTTGGTCACACATTGTAACTTTATCAAAACTGCATTTTCTGCGATTTAAATATTGCACTTAGGCATATAATGATTTTGATAATGTTTCAATTCATTCTGTAGCCCTAGGAGATATCAAACAAGTAACACTCTCACTCACCAGCTGGAACTCTCGCCGGCGGTCATATGCATTCTGGATGCCCTCGTCAGCCCACAGGGCCCGGATGGATGGCAGGTAGTGCTGGAAAACTTTATGTTCCACCATGCCGTGACCATGGGACATTGCCGACCGGGTGTCAAAAGCCATCATGGTGTCTCCGTGCTGCTGGTTGGACGGTTTGCCCCATGGGATGTGTAGCTTCTCTCGAGCATCCACTAACACTCGAATACCTAAAAGTAGGAGAGAGACACATGTCAGAATTGTATTGTATGTCACTGGAGAAGCTCTGTCATTACAAAATGATGCTGAATTATACTGATTCAGTGGTATCCTGATGGTGGTTGATTAACATGAGAGTAAAATTACCAACAATCTGTGTAATTATAGCAAATAACTGGACATAGCAGCATCACATGCAAACAAAGTTATCTTCTTATGCACAGAGACCAAACATTTTACATGCCTTTCAATCTAAAATTCTCATGACCCTGGCAATTAGACAACAGCACAGTAGTCATGTGAGAGAATTAAAAATTGAATACATAAACATAATGTTTCTTGCTAAGGGCATATATACAGTAAGTAAATTAAGGAAGAAATACATGCATATAAAAATGCATTCTAAAATAATCACACCACTAACAACAACAATGCAGATAAGCCTTCTTTAGGCATGTGCAACAATTATTGGGATGAACATTCATTGTATATGGTGGTGGAGAGAGACAATGACACTGTAGAAGAAAGCAGGTGAACACAGTGATATCATACCTGTGTGCAGTGAAAGTATCATAGACAATTATAATCAGTCCTGATAAATAAAAAATAGTGGTTTAAGACTAAAAATATGCATAGAGGCAAAAGAAAATGCTCCCACCAATGCAGCTAAATTTGAAAAGGCTCTTTCATTTTGTACTTGATGTGCATCCACACAAGTCTTTTCAGCCTGTTTTTATTAGGATCTCACCTCATGGATACCAGTTAACCAGGTAAACCCCTGCATTGACTGATAATCTAAATGTAGTGTGAAACTTTCTTTTCTGTCCTGAGGTGTGTTGAAGGAACACTGAACACTTTTTTCTCAAAGACAAAGCCATGCCGATATCAAAATATAAACTTTCTGTATCACCAACATTGAAACCACACCTTAAATCTAGTCAAATACTGATCAACCCCAACAAAAAGCTCATTTCAGTTGAAGTTGTGTGTGACCCAGGCAGTTCAGTTTGCAGAGATGAGCAGTGAGCTGAGACTGTGAGTTTACATTGCGGCACTGTGAACTCTGCTTCAACCCTTCAAACAAGCCTGCTCTGACAATGCGCTATGTTCCTTGGCTGTCCCCAACACGCGGGTTAATCCAGCTGTCTGCAGGGCGTGTGTGTGTGTGTGTGTGTGTGTGTGTGTGTGTGTGTGTGTGTGTGTGAGAGAGAGTGCTGACAGCTCAAGGATTGAGTCTGTCTACAAATCTTTAGTTCCTCTGCTGATACCCCTTTTCCACCAGTCAGAAATCCCACTTAAACCTGCTAAGATCGGGCTTTTGTGTGCAGTGGGCTCGGCTTTGATCTAAATGTAAGACCTGGGTGAACATGTAAAATTTTGCCGCGCAAAGTCATGTCGCGTTATCAACATCCAGTGGTGGCACATAAATACGGAAGGAATTTGGGGTGTGGTCTATCAAGGATGTTTTACTGGAGTACGTATTACTGGACACAGTGTTGGAGGCGGAGCCTTGTTCATATCTGTGAAAGCTGCCGACTTCCCAGCTATGAAAGCACCTAAATCACTGACCGAACCGGCAACTTCTGGTAGCAACTTTACCATTTCTGGCGCATTTGTGATGTGAAACGTGAAAAACCTGTGTAGACTTGCTAATTTTGGTGGAAAAGCGGTGTGAGAAATGCAGCTTTCATGCACTTTCCTGGCTTTGCTTTGGACTTGACAACACATGAGCAGTCAAACTTGACATATACTGTATAATGTATGTACATAATACAGCATCGGAACAAGCCTAATCGAAATACAGACTCATACAAACACAGGTGGCTTCAGCGTGTCTCTAAAGTTTACTGTAATGCAGCCTTTGAAACCAGCAAGACTTCTGTCATATCACCATAGAACGACATCCAAAATCTAAGACAATATATAATGTCATACCATGATGACCATATAATAATCATTAGATTGCCCAGCCCTACTAACTACCATGCTAACAATATAAACAGTTTTCAAGATGGAAAAATGGCTAAATAATTACACAAGACATTCAGTGGAGGATTAATTACTATTGATTTATAAATCTCCAAAAACACACTGCAGTTCAAGGCTGGATTACAAAGCTGTTCACATGCAGTGTTTCCCATTAATTAATGTTTTGCGCCGTTGCTTCAGCACAGCGTCTTTAACTCTCAGTCAGTCCATCTTGTTAACCTAGCCAGGCAGTACAAGCCTATATCTGGGAAAGATGACCATGTTGCGTATGTACACGCGTTCACATGTGGGCACACGAAATAACTATCACGTTTTCCAGCATCAACCTAAACCACACAGACCAGACAATATATAGTTAAGATGGCACTCATGGGCGCTCATAATTTTAAAACAAGACAGTGATTATCTAGTGTTATCTGGATTATCTGGTTTTATCTAGATTATCTGGTCTCTCAGACAACGTTTAGTTACAAGTCAGGACCAGGCTACAAGATTTAAAGCAATAGATTAATACTGACTATTGACTGTAGCTCATAGGCTTGTATAGCCAGAGGTGTGTAGTAGAGTAAATTGTGAGGACAGGACTAATCATCCAGCAGCCGAGCAAAAGCTTAGTGTTATATCTGATTATCTTCTACATTTTATATTTTCATTGGAGTGACCAATGGAGAAGTTAGTTTGGGGCCCTGTTAAATGTCAAAACATTAAGTTTCTACTCCTGTTGTGAACCAATATGTGTGTGTGTGTGTATATATATATATATATATATATATATATATATATATATATATATATATATATATATATATATATATATATATATATATATATATATATACGTAATACAAAACTAAATAGCTTTCATTTACTTAACAAGCACAGCAGTGTGTCCCCTACCATTGAATTGGTTCAACGCAACCCCCTGCCCCCCGCAAAAGAAAGGCACAAAGCATGAGTCTTATATGCGTTTCACTCCTGAGCCGTAACTGCTCTTCTCTCGTGTCCCTACTGAGTGTGTGGCGTTGCAACTCCAAATTCCCTCACCCAACCTACTACTACCGAACCTGAACCTGGAACCAAGGGCAGGGATGCTTCTAGCTCCTCTGCTGCGGAGGGGAAGGAAGGTTTGGTGTAAAAATAAATAAAAACGTTATTCTTATTAAACTATATATATTACTCCTTTAGTTGATTCTAACGGCAAGGACAACTCGGCCCACGATTGCTGTTTTCACACTCTACGCTCAGCTTTGAAACAACTGATCCAAATGAGCAATATGTCAGTACACCCTAACAAGAAGTGGAGTGGCTCATTCTGATTACCAATTATTATTTTCAAGTTTATCATGTTTTCAGCCTCTTTAGCTGTCCCCTTCTCAAAACATGACTTCACTGCAGAGGGACCTGAGTGACAGCTGTCAAATGTGGCAAGGTACCAATATATAGCCACTGGAGGAGCAGAATAAGGCTGGATTACAATATTTTTTTTTATACATTTCAGAAATAGATATGTCTCAACAACAAACAATAAAAAACTGACACAGCATCAGAAAATTGGTGATTGTCTCATCAATCATTATTGTCAACAGACAACTTCAAGACTACATAAGTACTATTTTGATCCAAAGTCACCAAATACTGGTTGAAAGCTACAAGCCAGAAGAGTCAATGCTGCAGAGGTCTCTAAAGCTAAATCACTTGCCACCTGCCTTTTTTCCATCTTCAAGCAGAGTTTCTCATTTACCAGCAAAAGTTTTGTCTTTTGTGTTCACATGCTCACACGTGGAACAGACACCTGTAACAGTGGCATCAATCACAGGGTTTCTATTCCCTCTTATCATACTGGATGATCTCACCTCAGCATAGCAAATCAAGGTTTCATCTAATGAAAAGCCTGTTCCTTCTTTTAACTCCTCTGCTACACAGACAGAACAACATGTGGCACCATGATGTCAACAGTGCGTCACAGAAAGATCCTACTGCTGCTTCCCCTGCATGTTAACAAAACTCCCCTCGACTCTGAATAGTTTTACACTTGTACTGAAATGACACGGCGCTAACAGTTTCCCTTTGACGTTTAACCACGTCAAGCGTCAGTCACTTCCCTGTGAATGAAGCTGAGCAAGCTTTTCCAGCCTCAAACATCACACTTCCTGGTTTGCACTCATTCAGAGGGGGTTTACGTCTAACTGCCCCCCACAACCTCAGTGACATCATGGAAGTGCAAATAGAGCTCCTCTCTCTGGTAAGTGTGTGCCTTATTGTTATTCACATCACACTGTGCACAACCAATCAGCTTTGAGCTCAGGCTGGTACAGATGATGGGAGCAGAGTGACTCTGCACTGATCTCTCCCTCAACATTTTAAAACTAAGTCAAACTGCAAGACTGACTCAGTCCCATAAAGTCTATAAACTTGATGACACTTAATGAGGATTTGTTTTGTTCCCACCAACAGACTTCCAGCTTGCAGCTTACTCAAAATACATGTTCAAAATTGAATGGGAATGGTTAATGTGACTGTCCAGTGTAAATATAGATTACATTAATTTATTATCATTACCAAAATGAACAACTATATCTTTGATGAGTAATCTCCACCAACAAGTTCCCCCCAGATGAATAAATAGGGAAAATTGAGACCAACCCCACCCAGAGCTTAAAACAGAGTTAAAACAAGTTTATAATAAGACGTATGGGGCAAATTGATGGAGGGAAGGGACAACCTGTTAAACTTTCACTCTCCTCCTGCCTTTTGTGTTTTAATGCAGCTGAATTCACCATATCTTTCATCTCCCATCCCATTCTCCACCATCCCCAGCATATCACTAGCCCCTTTTAGATATAAAATGTGCCACATTTGCGGCCAGGTAAAGGCTGCAATTTGCCACCTTGTCTTTGTGAAACGGAGGCGTAATACTCCTCCTTTTCAAAAAAGCCGGCACGGGGTAGGCGTAAACATGTGACGTGACGTGAAGCACGAAGTTGCGCTGCTTCTTCTCCCGGCGAAAGCCATGTCGGCTAAGCTCCTCGGCGACCTTTTCATACAAAATGCCATCTTTCACAGTCCCCGTGATCTGGTTATTGACGATTCTCTCGGCTGTGATGGTTAGCATCTCCCGGATCTCAGCGGCTTTCCAGTTGCTCATCTTGATGTCCGCGGATGAAGTGATGAACTGACTGCTGTGATCAGCTGTTTCCTGCTTTTAAAACTCCCGGCTGTGGCTCGCACAACAGTACACATCATCGACCCCTCCGCCCATGTCACACAATTGCCGGCACATTGACGCCTTGGATTTACATAGCAATGGAGGCGGCAAAAAGTGTACCCTCCGAGGCGTCATATTGGCAGACCAAAACAGACCCAATATGCCGCGCTCTGTCTAAATGCGCGGACTTAGCCGCAAAAAGGACAGCCAAATTGGCGGCTTGCTGTCCAGTGAAAAAATGCCTACTGTAAACACAACTAGCAGTGTTTGCAGGAGCAATATAGTTCTCCTTAGCTGGCAGGGTGACAGGGGTTCGTTAGCAGAGATACATCATTAATTCTACTGTCCAATTCAGGAATTCATGTAGTTGTGATATTGAGTTGATATTAGATTTTCACCCCTGCAGGTTTGATTTTTCAAATGAGTTGAAAAGACTTTGCAAATGTACAAAAAAAACAAAAAAACATTTGTGCACGTGACACCTCCGCTGCTACAACTTCATCCTAGGGGACACACTGCACATAAATAAAATATTTTCTGGTTGTGTCTGTATTTGTGTGGCAGGTGGTTCATATTACAAAAAGCCAGCAGTGGTGGTGATACATCGGATTGCCAGTTGTACTTTCCCAACATAACAAACCATCCTCATTTAGCCATCTCTGGGCTAGGCAGAGCGGACAGGCTGGGTATATGCATGGCGGACTGCCCCTCCACCCGCACCGACCATGGACACATTTTATCTGGTTTTGGCAAGGCGCTTTTGCCACTGGGCTACTTGTGGAGGAGCAGCCCGCCCCTCAGACACCTAGTCTGTCTGCTCTTTCTAGCCCAGAGACACTCTGGCAGCAAAGAGCTGCTCCGAAGAAGAGCAACAGCAGGTCGGTCAGGAGGAACTGTGACAGCCAAAATAGTCGGTCACTATGAAAGTGTATTAAAGGAATACGAAGCAGCAGCAGCTTGCTTTGGTAAAAAAGACAAGTGTTCCACCATTGACACTAGTGCCTATTCAACAGGCATTTGAAAACTGCAGGAAGTTTTCTAAAGATGGAACTTTTTAAAATACAAAAATGTAAACCAAAAATTGATTGGTTAACGGTTGCAAGTTATCAGTTAAAAAATATCGTGCATCCCTAAACTAAAATAAAAAGGGGGCACAATTTTTTCGAGACCAGATACGATGGTCATCAGTCTTTTTATTTTTAAAGTTAACTTGGTTACACATTAATGAATAGATTATTTTAAAAGCAAATTTAACAGTCTTCTGCCTGTATGAGAATACAATGAGGAGAGGCAGAATGTGCTGTTGTATTTTCATAACGACATGTCTCCAGGAAAAGCCATTGCTGTCCAGGCAGCTGAACGGGTGCAGAAACAGTCTGAGCACTGAGTTTTTTTCTGCAGTATGTGTTGGTTAGCAAGTCACATTTGTTACTGCTACAAAGTATCTCAGTGACGAAAGTTAATAATACACTTCACGTTCGTCTCTCAAAGGTAATCATTGAGTCAATAAATCAAAACATGATTGCAACCATTTGCCTTTTGAAGATGAATTACAAGATAACTCTAGCATGTGCCAACTGTAGATTGTCCAGGTGCTGCACTCCCTCAAAGTTGAGTTCTAGAGTTTAAAAATTCAAACCTACAGTGTTTCTCAGTGAGCTTAGCAGTGACTGCTATCTTCATCTAAAATGTGTCTACAAAACAAGACATTTTCAGCATTTGTGGAAAGCGGATCAGTTTGAAATATGTCAGAGAGTAGTTTTATACAGTGTATTGGAGCAATGGAACAGCCCCACCCACCAAGCCACAGCTTCAGTATTTGATGTGTTAAGAATGAGGCTCAACATTCAAGTATCTCACAAACTGAACCTTTAATGTTAATGGCTTACATCTAAAAAAATTGTAAAATAGCTGGTTTAGCATTTTGCTTTGACAACAATCCTCCACCATCATCTTTCTTGATCAACTCTCGCGATCTGACTCCTGACCTGCTGCGTCTCTGCTCCTGCACTGAGCATACACTGTCTTTTTAATTGTAATGTCTGTTGTCTGATCAAGTAGTGATGATGGGCAAGCAATGTAATCCGTGTATACACCATCAACAACTAACACCAACTACGGGGAAAAGCCTAATTTAAAGCGCAGCAAATTTCAGAGAAAGCTAATAAGTTTGTAGCTATGATTTTGATAACAGCAGATTATTCCTAATGTGGACCTGACATTAGTCACAGATATCAGCATCTATAGTGGACTGAACTAATGCTAGAATCTATTGATATAGAATATACTATGAACCACTTCAAATCAAAGGTCACCACAGTGCTTTTTGTTTAATTGCCTGAAATATGGAGATACATTTTAACTGAAAAATAAGCAAAAACACAAAAACAAGCATTGCAGCAAGTTATAATGCAAACTCAACACTTCCTGTAGTTGATTTTCGAAGTAAAGCTTTTCTGCAATGACAACTTTGTACATACTTTTGTGCCGAGTGGCCACTTGAAGCTGGGAGTAAGTCTAAATTTTAGACACTTTTGACATTTTGCCTACAGGGTGAACAGGTTGAGCAGCAGCAACCACACACATAACTAAAGTAAGCAATGGTGTTTGCTGTGTTGCTGAAGAATTGGTGTTGTCAAGTCATCCAAGCAGTGGAAGACAGTGACAGAAAAAAAAAATTGCATGACAACATATATTAAGCCAACAGTAATTTCTGTGATACAGCTCAATATTGGGAAACATCAAAATTCAAAATCATCAGGTTTGCCCAGCAGAACATCCTACTTGATCTGAGTCACCAAGCAGGTTTACTTAGATATCCTCTGTGGTCTGTGACTCACTTTAGGGCAACAGCTCAACTATCTCAATGGGGTTTCCCTCCACAATGGGGTTTTAAAAAAAAAGTCAACATGTCTGTTGTTAAGGTAGCATCTTGAAGCAATATGCAACTTCACTGGCTCATTAATGAAGTCTGTTGACACAGCCGACTGTTAAATGTTGATAAAGAACAGAAAGTTGCACAGTGAAGTAATTCTGTAAGTCTTCAATGACAGCTAAAACAACCTGTCCATTTGTACTATAACATAAAAGGTCACACATTTTCATACACTAAGCCATAATACTGAATTTAAACCAATCTTCATTCAAAAAGCTGTAACTCTTTATAGTTCATCACTGGCCAGCCCCAAACACAGACAAATATCTTGAAAAACATCACTTGTAAGAGGATGCATGGCCCTTCATATAAATTTGGTACCAGACTGACAAAGGGTGCGATTTAATTTGTCCTAGTGTGTACTTTCCGAGGATGTTCGCAGTGTTCAGTCATGTTGTAGTTCAGCTAGAAAGGACTACTGCCCATGGTCGTATTTGATGATAGGCAAGTTTACAGTAAACAGGCACATTTTTCAAAGGATTTTGGTGTCATGTTCTCTCCATACAAGACAGAGTGGCATGCTTCGACGCTAACAGCAGCCATGGGGAAAACACTAGGACACTGTCAACCCATTGTATACGTTCTGTATGACTTAATGTTGATAAAAAAGAAAATTAATAATTTGTTGGAAGCTCTGAATAAACACACACGACCACACTGCACGCACCGCCGTCCCCTTCAGTCCCACCGTGAAGACAAACACAAATAACATGGGCGTTTCTTGGTCGCTCACCCTGCTAACCACACTAGCTTTGTGGAGCACAGAAAAGTGCCCTCAATCGGTTCAGCTGCAGCTAGCATGGCTACCAACTTCCCACTCCATAACGATACCCTCTACACACTAAAGTCGGTGGCCGATAAAGAGGTCAAAACAAGACAGCTCCAACATATGAAAAACAATGTGTGCTCAGTGAAGCCTTACCTTTTATAACATTACTAAATATTATGGCTCTGAATTCTTCTTTGGCCTTCTGATCGAAGTCCTGCCCATGGATAATGCGCATCTGCTTGAGGAAAGTGGACTTGCCGCTCTCGCCTGCTCCAAGTAACAAGATCTTTACTAGCCTTTTCACATAGGTCTTATCTCGATTAATACACTTATCTATCTCTTTAGATTTCCGCAACTGTTCTACCTCGCCGCTTGTGAGGAGACAGTTAGGGAAACATACAGATAAGACGGAGCGGGACGGCAGGAAATCCGCCATCTTTGAAACAACTTCATCGATACAGACAGCGAGGAGGGCTGAGCTCACCCCTGTCCGCCGCTGCGTTCATGTGTCGTAGGAATCCACTAAAATGTAACTTTCACCTCAACTTTCATTATTGTAGGTTAACCATCGAAATCCAATCCTTTAATACTGAACTGAGACTGAATAGATTCTAAGGTTTGGCAAAAATAATATTAATCTCTAGATTCCACTGACAAGTGAGTGGGCATGTACTTTTGAACAAAATACATTCGTTTCTCTAAACAAAAAATGTACACATTTGTACATAGCATGTGAAAAAGCACACTGTCTAAACTCCCAATATAATTATAGGAATTAATAAAAATCAGGACTACCCCTTCCTGGAAATTTCATGTTTTGTTTATTTATCTATTTAAAAATTATCATAAAATATTGTGTGTTTAGCATGTCAGAATGTATGGAAAACTTCGAATGAGGTTCACATGAGCCTTTTTATGTCTGTCACGTGCATGGTTAGAAAGCATAGGCTACGTTATGTGCCCCCAATTAAAATGACAGTTTTTCCAATACACGTGAACGGAGCACGAATGAGAGGTACAGTGGCGGGCAAGGCGCGCACAAGACAAAGTACGTGAACGCGCCCATGCATCAATGTTTGGGCGGGTCAGACAGATTCATTCCCGTAACAACATCTGCACTAGACTCTATAATGAAGGTAAATAGCCTGCATATACAGCCTAGATAAAAAGTTAGGATAGTAGCTCATGACTTCACGGCCAGATGAACCTGTTAGGACCAATGCTAGGCTGCTACCTAGACCCAGGTTTACTTTGTGGTTTTAATATTAGAAGAAATTTAATTCATTAACTTGCATAAACCGTGTGAGACATAATATTTTTAGGGGCCCCTGGAGTTCTGGGGCCCCTGGGCACTGGGCTTGTTTTAATTCAGTGATGCTCTAAGCACGTATGAAATTCTGACTTTGTTTGTCAGAATCATGACTAGAAAGGCATATTTAAGCTATTGTGATTTATCATAATCTCAGCAGATGTTTTAAACATATAGGCCTACATCAGAAGGTTGAAATATATAGGGCTAACCAAATTAAAGTTGAAGTGACATCAGATTGCAACTAATGCTGATGTCATTTCACCTGCATTACCCAAATCCACAACGTGAGGTCAATTTCTATATCCACAGATGTTTTATGAATAAGGTTTTGCATGAAACGCAGCAACACTTATGTGGACATCAGGGCTAAGAACAACCACTCAGTATCAAGAATTCCTGCGCAAACAGATTTCAATTAAAGCAGCTATAAGGAACTATACTTTTGTTTTGATTCCGGAGGCCCCTGTGGGCAAAAACAGTAGCTATGAACACCAACACCTCTTGTCATAAAGATCTTGATCTGGGTAGGGTGTGCATTTGTTTGAAAGCAAGTGAAAGAAGGAGGCAATGCATTTTTCCCCCTTTTTTAAACACAGATGTTTGCAGGATGCATGGTGATGAGGTAATGTATCTATTTGTGGATATGTAAAATGAATAACTGTACTATGATGATAGTGAAACAAAGTAAAGTTTGTTTTAGTGCTGTACCACCAGACTACAGAGCAGCTTCTTTCCTCATGTTGTGAGACTCCTCAAGTCATCCTCAGCACTCTGTCAGGAAAAGAGTTTTAATTTTAGTCTTATCCTACCGGGATAAATTGGAATCTGACCTGATGCAGCCATTAAGAATAGAAATAGCCAAGCTTATTCTTACATATAGCAGCTTTAACAAAATAGTAAGGAAATTATTAAATGCAGTTTGACATTTTGGGAAATATGCTTACTCTCTTTCTTGTGGAGAATTAGATGATTAATAGGTTACCACTGTCATGTCTGTACAGTAAATAGGCCTACAAAGCTATAGCTGGCAGCTGGTTAGCTTTTTTTAGTATAAAGGCTGGAGACTGAGGAAAATTTAGCCTAATTAGCCTCTCTCTATCCAAAGATAACAAAATCCACCTACCAGCAGCTCTAACGCTCACTACATACGTTATTTTTCACATTGTATGACAAGTTTATTCTTGTTGGTTTATATTGTACAAAAATTATAAAAACTACAAATTTAAGTTTTACAGTTTTACAGATTCCTGTAGACTTCTGGAAGTTACAATAACCCCAAATTAAAACTGCAACTTGTGTTTTTAATGCAGATTAATTGCATTAATTAGTGAGCTTTAGAGGTGCTGGTAGGGGGATTTTGTTACCTAAGGACCGAGCCTGGCTTTTTTACAGTCTTTGGTCCGCTTCTGACTGTAGCTTCATATCGTACAGACATAAGAGCGGTGTCAATCTGAACATCTAGCTCTGGGCAAGACTCAGAATATAACAAGCGTATTTTCCAAAATGTTGAGTCGATTGATGACTGTTTTACTTTTTTAACTTTATTATTTTACCCAAATTGCTTCTGATATATCAAAGCAGTCATAAAGCCAGCTAAACTACCTGTTCCAGCTCTGACAATTAGTCTGCCTTCACACAAGTTAATTTCAAATCCCCCCAGACAGGCTTCTCTGCAACTGTGGGATGAGAACACAGGCTTCTTACAGCTGATTGGTGGACAAATCCATCCTTCCCATCCTGTTTTACAATCCCCACACAGGAGGAGTGTGTTCAAGTCCACTGCATGCACTCACTTATCTGTCAGCTACTATCGATATTATAACTGGAATATTTCACACAAGGATTTTTATTCTTTTTGTTTTTACATCTGATTTGGTTTTCATCTATCTGCAAATATGACCATAAGAACAGCCCGTCCAAACCGGGGACAACATTATCAGCCCCGTATGCACTGCTTGAAAAAGGTGGGTGGATATCATCATCACTATTATTGATTTATTTAGTTCTTCAATGTATAAACTCATGTCATTTTATTCGTAATATTTTATCCTAAATTTAATTAGAAGTGTGGACAAGTTTTAAACATTACAGATATATTAATTGTTGAAGTTATTCTAAAGTTTAATTAGAGTTAACATTTCTGGATTACACTGGTGTTTCCTTTTATTTCATTCAAAAAATATGAAGAGCAACAATACATTTCTGGAAATAGATCTATTTTTTTATTTTTTCCAGTTACAGGAGAGTTTTACACATGAATTGTTTGCCCTCAGAAGAGCAGGGGCTGGTTAAAGATCAGCTCTAATTCCACCTTAAAGCCAATTAGCTTTGCTGCCCTGCTGCCATCCAAATATACTGAGCAGTTCAGCAGCATATCCTGACCTCATCTGGTAGCTACTCAGATGAAGATGTTAACTTCAAACACACTGGCAAATTGAGACAAAAGGGCAGACGGACAAGAATGAGTCAATAACAGAAAGAAATATAAAGGTTATTTGATTACACTGCAAAAGAAAGCAGACAGATAGAAAATATTACAAATTACACGTGGAACAGATTAATTAAACAAAAACTATTTTGGTAAAGATACATTAGATTTGTGTCCTTTGGTAGACTCTTTTGCTCCAAACTGAGAGCACATATGACCTCAATGTCTTTCTCAAAGACCTGAACACATTGACAGGATCAGTCAAAACACGAACATTACAATAATGGACAACCTGCATGCTGTAGCACCTGATATAAGATTGTTAATTTAATCTAAATAACTGACGTCACTGAGTGAGAGGCTTTACCCTTTGAGGAAGCATGTCCAGGATGTATGTTGTTTGTAAAGTGAAAGTGGGTTTATCAAATGTCAGTGGTGAGTTAAAACGTGTAAATCATGTGCCACAACTGCCTCACAGCGGTGGGATAAATAGGTGTTTTTTACTGGAAAAAACCCCCAAACAAACCTGACAGAAGTGCAGGAAACAATAGCACGATTTAAAAATCTGCTCCATTACAAATAAGAGTCCTGCACTCATAATTAAACAAAGAATCATATTTAAGAAACTGATCATATGTTTGTATTGTATGTGAAATCTTCACCTCCAATGTATCTTGTAATTATTGCTGTCAAATAGTAAAGATAGCAATCTTTCACACTGGATTGTAGTGAGATACAAGTATTAAGTTGCACAAAAAATGGAAATACTCAGAAGATAGTTAAGTGTAATCAGATGTTGTCAGAGGGGATGAGAAAGCAGCTCTTTCTCAATCCAGTGCTTTTTTGGAAGACCTGATTCATTCATATGCAAGTGTTCTGCGTATCGAGAGCGAATACAGGAAGTAGTGTGACATCACTGTAGTGTTAAGGTGTGGAGGATGAGGTGGTAGATGGGTGTGTATATATGCAACAGTAAGTATCCTCAAGTTTCAAACAAACTTTTGAAGTCGCATGACCTTTGACTTACTGAGAAACATTGACAGGAACTTTTGATAAGGCATAGTATTAGGAATGGTATTGTGTTTAATGCATCCCAATAGCCAGAATAAATGTTAGCTAGTACATTTCTGCTAAAACACAGATAAGTTGAAACTTAACATTTCTTTATGTTACTACTTCACGTCTGTTTGGGCTCAATTGTCTATTTTTCCCTCGTCACAATGCTGTGCTTATGGTGTGGTTAGGTTAAGGCACAAAACCCACTTGGTTACCATTAGGAAAACATCATGGTTTGGCTTAAAATAGCCTACCTGTTCTGTTCACCACTGGAAAAGTCTCCAGGTCTTCTGAAAAAATCAAAAAAACACCTGGATTTGTTGCCACAAAAAACATCTGGAAATGTCGACACCTTCTGAATTAAAATTTCTCTCCTTTACTGAACTAAGATGAGCTAAATTGCCTCGTTAAGTCATCGTTAAACAGACTTAATTTGAACGCGACATAAACTAAATAAAACTCACCAAAACAGCCTGAGTTTGTCTTTCCACAATCATCTCTGGTTTGGTTGAAATAAATCCTCAATTCACAGATTAAGGTGAAAAAAATATTAGTTTAACAACGCAGCACATAGTACTTAACTTAGGGCAGGAAATCCACCTTACTTAACTACCTTGCTAACTCACTCATGAACAGCATCAAAGCAAAGACACAGTGTAGATGGCAGTATGATAAGCTACGCTTAGCTCAGATAGGCCACAGATGTTTACTAACTGTGTTTGTGCACTGTGTTTCTTCACAGCAGAAGTCTTTTGATTATGAATAATGTTGGCATTGGTGTTGCTCTAGTTACTGTAGCAGGAGCTAACTGGCTAAATCTGGCAGCAGTTGTTGCTTGCTATTTTAAGAGACACCAGGGTGACGAGATGGGTTGGCTGAAAGGTCAAAGTGCAATGACACAACCGCTGTCATGAAAAGTGAATTGACAAAAAATGTATCATTAAGAAAAGTGCCATTATAAAGTAAAACTTGGCATGAAATAAAAACAGACTTATGAAAAATGGTATTTTTCAATAATATGTCTATAATCAAATAAAAGTGATATTCAATAAAATCCAGTTTTTAGGAAATGAGAAAGGAACTAAGATTTCATTTTCAATTTCCTCAATTATTTTACAAATTGCTGAGTCATACATTTATCTATATATTTTTTAATAAAATGTATTATTAATATTAAAATGTATAATTATATATAGCAGCTTTCTTACCAAGGTTATAAGTGCTCAACAATGTCTTTTTTAATTATTTGATATTGAACATTTTGGGATTGTATACACAATACATTGAAAACTTGATGATCACTCATATGTCAGATTTGAATGAAAATAGTCATGGCTTCATGGCATTTTGATCACATTACAGTGAAGGTAATCAAATAAAGTAATAGTTTAACAGCCAAGCCTAATTGAGATTCCCCTAATTCATCCTACCTGCACAAATGGTCTTATAACACCAGTGACTGATTGATGTTGTGAAATGATTTATATATAAAGAAACGGATAGAAAGTATGAATTTACTAGTGTTTATGTAGTGGCTATGTTGCTGTCCTTCTGCTTTCAGCTGGAGGCCATTGTGGTGGAGATGCAGAGTGGGGTCAAGGGATCTGAGCAGAAACTCAACGTCACTACCATCCCACATGTTGTCGCTGGTGAGACTCAGACGCATATACACACATTGACAAAAGACTGAGGGGGTTCCTAAAAGTCTTGAATTGTTTAAAGTTCATAGGCCTATATCATTTCATATATCATATCATTTAAAAGTAAATATTTTACATGCTATCAGTTTTATGGAGAAACAAAATCAGTGCAGGGTCTAAATTACTATGTAGTGAGGAACACACAGTGGAGACAAGATTAGGTAGATAGATGTTATCTTCAGTTTCTAGACTGAAGACAAAAGATCACAGTGCATTGAGCATTACAACTCTAGAATAAATTCACGTGACAAAGTACAGCACTTACAACCCTCTGCACAGACAGACAGGTGACACTGACAGGCCGCCTTGCTGTCTAAGCTACTAACGCAGGCTAAATAAGGCAGTCCACAATTGGATGAGATCTGAACAGTCCTTTAGGAGCAAAAGTAGCTTTTTAATCTGGTCTAAGACCGGCGAGGTAAAGGTCAGCATGGATACATGGGCCCAACCCCCTCATGTGAACTGGTGCTCTGAGTATAAGCACCTCTTGCTGTTAACAATGTGATCAGTCAGAGCAGAAGCCAAGCAGTGTGATTCATCCAGAATGATTGTTGCCTGTAGTTAATAGTTTGTGTTGTCATGTCTCCTGGATGATACTGCCTGTTATTTTGTCCCTCCATCTTCTCTGCAATTTACTTTGGATGTGATTTCACTTTGCTTTTAAATGAAAACTGCTGGAAACACATTATTACACTTGACTCAGAGACTCTCAGAGGGTCATTAGTGACCCATTACTTATGGAAAATTAGTAATGGGTCACCATGACATAATGGCTACAAATGAAATAATACAATTACAGTAGTTAGAACTGAAGAAGCCTCTTGGATGAGAGGTGAAACATCTTCAAGAAACTGAAACACGTCCAGTTGCCTATGATACAGCACTTAGAATTTATGGCTTATATGAATAAAATGATTTAGACAGTGTAATTTAGTCTCGAGTCTCTAAAGACCTGATGTTTGCACTTAAGGATTAATTGACTTTTACTGGCAGAATACTGATACACAGCCCTCCAGAGACTGGAGTCGTTAACTGTATGTGTGTTGTCTGTGTGGTGCTACAGCTGTAATGTGTGTTTCCATACAGGTAATGACATCATTGCATGGATCGCCAACAAAATGAAGACCACTGCAGAAGGTACAATACTATGAAATCAAAAATTTGTTTAATAAAACATGACATTTTCACATGTCAGTTATATAAAAGCTGATATATCCACATGTTGTTTACTGTCTCCTCCATTCATTTTCTGTCCATGTCTGTGTTCCAGAGGCTCAGGCCTTTGGCACCATGTTAGTAGCCTATGGCTACATCTACCCCCTGCAGAACCACAAGAAGCTGGTCATGTGCAACGACGCCAGCCTCTACCGCTTCCAGGTAAAACTAAATCTTCTTCTTTGCTTCCTATAATTGGAATCAGTGTTGCACTTTCAATAAACAGAGTTTGAAGTATTTTTCTTCACTAAAGCCTCACTGATGTTGTTCAAACAGCAGCATCACCTGTTCCTGTGCAGCTCACTGCTGATGTTTTGATGTGAACTAGGAGGACATTTTGGATCACTGTGGTCTTCTATAATGAAATCAGGGAGTTTGTGATATATTTCCCATTACAACAGTATTGTAGGACATGACCTATTCCAAAGTAAGATACTAATAAATTACATGATTCAGATGTTTATAACAACCTGATATCGGTTTTTGAGATGAAGTTTTAATTGTTATATTTAATGGGACAGGGACAGGAGTATTTCAAATTCTCTCCTTTCTTATGTTTTTGTTTTTGATAGTGGATGATGATATTAAAACTTATTGACATTTCAGACTTTTCCTTTCAGTTGTTTCTGTGACTTTAAATGGGGCAAGAGTAATGCTTTTTTAATCAATTCATGTCTCAACATTTTAAAATGGTCACTGAATTTTAGACAAAGAAATATTGTCCAACCAAGCCAAGATGGCTGTCTTTGGTTAACATGGAGTCTATAGGTGCGCCCAGTAGCTCCCTGCTGCTGTGTCCTTACCACAGTGGTCTGGGTTCGATTCCAACCCTGCGCTATTTGCTTCATGTCACCCACTCTCTCCTCTCTCCCCAATTTCCTGTATGATAACGCTGTGCTTAAGCCCTGGTTACGTTTAGGCACAAAAAACACTTGGTCATGGTTAGCAAAACATTAGAGTGAGATCAAAAAGAATGCGTTATCATATATTATAAATGGGCATGTCAGAGACTGTGACAATAATGTCCAATCACATTCACTGCATTCATTCTCTCTAAGATCATGGCTCAACACCTCATGGTGTGCTGATGGTTTGGTACTCCTGCAAGAGAGATTTCATCAGAGAAAACTTATTGTCTGCCACCAGCTTATTCAAATGTGAAAAAGTCTCGCGTTATTTCATTGGTTACTGACTTTTATTATGCTCTGCTGTGCATGGACAGTTACATAAAGCTACTCTGGTAAGCTACTGCATATGGAGGCCCAGTTTTAAACTGGGTCTCTGGATTCAAAAACAGAAGTAATGTGAAATTTTCTGTAGTGAACTTCTTAAACAAAATCATGTTTATAGGTAAGTCTCCTAAAGTCAGGATACTGTAAGTCATCAAGTATAAAGCTAAAACAACGTTACATGTGTTTTTTAGCTGATAAAGAGAACCTTGGGTCTGCAGGACCCTTCAACAGAAGATTAGGAAAGTAACAAAACCCAAATGTGACCAGAGCCTGAAGCTTTATGTGGCAGAATGTCCAGAACCTGACACTATGTTGTCTTTTGCAAATGGAGTGTGTATGCAACATTTTGTCAGATGTTGGGTGAAAATGCCATTATCATTCATACATCTTTAGACACAATTGAATAATTAATACTGTCTTTCCGATCTCAACCTTTTCAGACTCCATACTTCTGGCCTACACAGAAATGGGTTGCAGAAGACTCTGACTATGGTGGGTACAGTATGTCAGCGTTTTTAGGATGAACCCTGCAGACTGTTGCGTCAACAACTTTGATTGTTTTTAAAAAATTGGACATGCTTTTTTTATCCCCAAAGCTTGACAAAACTAGAATGAGAGACACTTTCCCCTCCTTTAGTTAAACTGCGTACTACCAAGGCACTTAAATACAAGGTCCAGTCTAGCCAAACATGCGCATTAATCAGTTTTGAAAGATCTTTTTCTGCATCCTGTCTGGACTCATATGAAATTGATCAATTTTCTTTGACTTCTTGTAAGATTACAAACAAGCAGATTTCCCAGATGTTCACTTATACAATTGTTTGCAATAATGCACCATGTGTGATGTGTGATTTGTAATGATTTTATTTTGCTCTGACTGTAGCCATTTACCTGGCAAAGAGGAACATCCGCAAGAAAGGCATGCTAGAACCCTATGAACAGGTTTGTTGTAGTTCATAGTTCAAAGTATAAAAGTAATTGTGTTTGAATGTGAGTGTATGTGTGTGCATGAGCTACTTTCATTCTACATTATGTTCAAAGCTTTTAGCAGTACTGACAAGAGTGCTCAAGAGTCTGACACATATTGAATTTGGATAGCGACATGACTTCAATGTGACAACAAGCATTTGACCAAAAACAGGTTGTAATAATTATTCCAGCGGAATCACAGAAAGCAGGGTCTAAAAGTCTGAGACCACTATTCATAATACATCTATTTTGCATTTGTTTAGAATGTAACACTATAATTTTCATTACAGCTTAACAGTGTTAAAAGTGAAAGGTTGAATCTTTGAAAATGTCCATGAATTTCAGAATATCTTGGTATTTGATATGTCCCCCTTTGGCATGGACTCCACACGTTTGTGCATTACCTGATGACTCATGTTATCCCAGCACTGTTATAGATTTAACTAAGCAAATAAGTAAGAGGTAAGAGCCAATTACTGCAGTGATTAATATTTTTCAGCTGCCAACAAGTTATTTAACCCAAACTGATGCAGTGAGTAGCTTCCCATTTCTTTTCTCACAATCTGATATGAAGACATATCCTGTGGTTACTCTGTTTCAGGAAGGTCGAATTATTGGCCTGAAAACAACTAAGGCGATTACTGTAACTACTAAAATTTGGTTAAGAACTATCCAACGCATTATTAAAACCTGGAAGGATAGTGGTGAACCATCATCTTCCAGGAAGAAATGTGATCGGAGAAATCTGGTGAAATCAAATCGTAAAAAATCAACAGTCAACAAGGTCACCTGACTACCTGAATATACTGAATGACCAGGTTTTTCCATCAATTGATTTTTTCTTCCCTGATGGCACGGGCATGTTCCAAGATAACAGTACCACGATTCATCGGGCTCAAATTGTGAAAGAGTGGTTCAGGGAGCATGAGACATCATTTTCACACATGGATTGGCCACGACTGTGTGATTTGTAATGATTTAAACCCCATTGAGAATCTTTGGGATGTGCTGAAGAGGACTTTATGCAGGACCCAACTCTCCCATCATCAATATAAGAGCTTGGTGAAAAGAAAATGGACGGAAAGAAAATGTTGTGACATTGCATAAGCTTATCAAAACGATGCCACGGCAAATGCATGCCGCAATCAAAGCTAAAGGCAAATGAATCCATTTATTTGGTAAAAGTGTTTACCAAAAAGCAATAATAGTCTGTGATTATTTCAACCTAAATTGCTAAATGTAGTCTGAGGGCACTCCAGTGATTTGGGGGACTTAGAAGAGTCAGACTTTTAAAAAAACATTTTTAAACTCACAGTCCCTAGTTTGCAATGGAGACTTTTGGTAAAATATATGGTCTCTGAGCTAAACATGCTGACATCATCAGGGTCATTTTTTCAGACTTCACAAAACTGAACAGAGCCACAGAAGACATTACTCTGTTTTATAGCACTGAGTGCTGTTTATGACTCCAGATCTTCACGTGTAAAATCGAGTATCCCTTAATCCTTTAATGTGTAGCTATTCTTACATATTTAAACAATGCAGTGGACAACGATGACTTTCACATGAAGCTAAAGGTTAAATGTTTTTACTAGAATCTAACATCTCATGTCTCTTTTCACTGTTTCTTCTCACTGTAACATCTGTTTGGTTCTTCATGAACAGACAGAGAGCGCTGCTTCATGCTGTCACTGTATTTGTGTTTTAAACAGATGCATTACAACCACCTCCATGAATGGCTGAACCACAAGTGGGACTTTATTGTGATGCAAGCCACTGAGCAGTACAAGTAGGTGAAAGCATTCCAGCTTGGTATTTAACCTCAGCACAGTTTATTTTGGTACCTTCATTTAAGAGTTCACAGAGAAGATTAACAGGAACCGTAGAGAAAGAGGAAGAGATAGGGCTAGCATGCAATAAAGTAAAGAGCAGAACCTTGCACAGAACTTTCCCAAAATCAAATCGTCTCAAACTGGCAAAGTCAAACAGGACAATTAACAAGCTTATTAAATTTGATGAGACGTTTGATGCCAACCCTCAGTACTTGACAGATTTTGAGACTCTGTGCTGTGGACAGATTTTGGTTGGTGCCAAAAAAGTATTGAGGCTCAATACCCTCTAGATAGGTTTGTAAAACTTGTCGGCGCCAAAGACTTGGTCAGATTCTTAGTCTCGTGTATATTTTCTTATTTACATATGTAAATATGTATTTACCTAGAATTATATGGTTAAGAAGTTAGACATTTTTGACAGCCTACCTGTACTTGGAGACCAGTATAATCATTTTAAAGGAACAATTCACTCTAATATGAAAATTCAGTCATTATCTCCTCATCCCCATCCCCTTACAGCAAAACAGCGTTACAGCATTCTCCTAAACAACTGAAGTAGGTAGGGACTTGTTTCAGAATGCTAAAAAAACAACTGGAAAAAAGCATATGGCTCCATCCAGCATAACCCAGTATGCATGTTCAAGCTTGTGCACCTGCTTCAGACAAGGTGTGCCAACACTTTTACCTTAGCAGCTAGGGTGTAAATAACGTCCATTCGAATCAATTTGGGATCTCAGGGCCTCTGGAGACTTCGATTATGCTGCACGAGCTGCATGGAGCCATTTTTTTGTGGGGACATTGGTTGTTTTTTTACGTTTTAAAACAAGTTCCCAGCTACTTCAGTTGTTTAGGAGAATGCTGCATGCTCTGTTTGGTTGTGAAGCTCCAGAAATGTTTTATGGACTATGAAACTCTGCATCAGAATGGGGGGGAGTACTTGTATTTTGGTTAATTTGCTCCTCTTAACACAACTTTAACTTCCCCTTTGTGTGTGTGTGTGTGTGTGTGTGTGTGTGTGTGTGTGTTTGTCAGGGCTGGTAAGGAGAGGAAGAAGCCGGATCGTGTGGTGTTCGACTGCCAGGAGAGGGCTTACTGGATAGTGAACAGGCCACCGGTCAGTGTGTGTGACATTGTGTTTGTTTTATGTGTATATACAGAGAGAGATGAACAAAAGGCCGTGATCCAAATAAATTCACATCATCACATCAACTATATCCTGATGACTCATGTTATCCCAGCACTGTTGTAGATTTAACTAAGCAAATAGGTATGAGGTAAGAGCCAATTACTGCAGTGATTAATATTTTTCAGTTGCCAACAAGTTATTAAACCCTAACTGATGCAGTGAGGAGCTTCCCATTTCTTAAACAACCATGTGAGAAGACATATCCTGTGGTCATGGAAAATATGTTACTCTGTTTCAGAAGGGTCAAATTATTGGCCTGCATCAAGCAACGAAAACACCTAAGCAGATTACTGAAACTACTAAAACTGGGTCAAGAACTGTCCAATGCATTATTAAAACCTGGAAGGATAGTGGTGAACCATCATCTTCCAGGAAGAAATGTGATCAGTGGTTATACTTAATGTGTATTTCTTATGAACCTGTCCTGTGTGTGTCCAGCGTCGTACTCACAGTGCTTTGGACAGCGGTCCAGAGCGTCTGATGGATCCCAACACAGATGAGGTAACAGGTCAGTACACACACACACACACACACACACACGCACACACACACGCACACACAGAGTGGAGAGATTGAGGTCAGCTGGTCTTTTAAGAAACTTACTGGAGCTTAGAGAGTAGTACTGCTGGACTGATCGCTGTAGATCCACTTAGAGACTAGAACCTTCCTCACTTGCTCTCTCCTCTTCTTCCCTCCCCTTTCCTTTTCCTTTCCATTTAGCTGAACTGAATTTTAAAAACTATTTGCTGTATTATTAATAGCCGGTAAAATTTGAGGTTGAGCTTTGTAGAATTGGCAAAATCCACATAATTCACATTTATTATCAGGATTACATTTGAGATAAATATGATGAACGTTTTGATTACACTGCTCTCATTGACATGTCCTCCACAACAAAAGCTCAGTCGTCCTGTGGTATTAATTTATAAACTGATGGAAAAATGTCTCTGAGATATGTTTCTAAAATTGTTGATGACATTCCTGTGCTGCTGTTTGAGGGTAACACTAAGCTTATTGTTCATAGTATATGTGAAATAGTGGAACCTTGCTTCTGCAGTTTAAGGTTTGAACAACTTCTACTGTGTCCACTTTCCTTGGAAGACGTTTATTAAACCTTGCTTACTCTTTCTAAGAAGCACTATTGTGACTTAAGATACTTATCAAATGCAAGAAAGCTTAAAAAGGTTTAACAATTCAATCACTTAATAGTAATACCTTATTTTTTACATAGTTAGTCATTCTAAATGTCTGTCAGCAGGTCGGATTCTGACTTATCCACGTTGGATAAGTAATCAAGTTTAAACTTCTTTTTATGGTTAAGTCTCACAGCTGAGGAAAGAAGCTGCTCTGTAGTCTGGTGCCAGAGCACTAAAACAACATTTTCTTTGTTTCACCATCATCACATTATATTTATTAATCTTACATAGCTACAAAAAGATAAATAAACTCATCATCATGCATCCTGTGAACAGGAGTATTAAATAGTATTAAAAATGTTGCCTCTTTCTTTTCCTGGCTTTCAAAACAAATGCAAACATTAGTTTACCTTGTGAGACAGCTGGATTTGCAGGATCACATGATGTGATAACGAAATCATGATCATGAAATCATGAAATGCTCTCTTCTTCTCAGTTATAATTTACTCAGTCTGTTTGCTGACACAGAACATTGTTTTATTGTTTAAATTTCCTTAAACTGAGCTGACACCTGCTGGACATCATAATGTACCAATGTTAAATAATGATAATAATAATAATAATGATAATAATAATAATAATAGTAGTAGTAGTAGAACAGATAATACATGTTGCAAAGAAAACAGTGTGGTTGCATTAATAAAAAAGCTGTTTTGAAAACATTTGTTTTGAGAAATGATTTTATAGACATCAGTGATTATGGGAGTTGGGAGTTCCAGAGCTGAGGGCTCTGACTGTTAAAGCTCTGTGAACTTCAGTCTTGAACCAGGACTTAGGAACAGCCAGCAGAGGCCTGCCTGAGCAGGCTGCAGTCTGGCTCACTGGGGAGCAGAAATTCAGCTGAGCCATGAAGTGCTCTAAAAGTTATCAGTGGAATCTTAAAACAACTCTGAAACTGACTGGTTAACAGGAGTGATTTGAGCTTGTCTTCTTGCATTTGTTCAAAGCTCAGCAGCTAAGCTTTCAGTCAACTGAGATCATTTTTGGCTTAAAAAATTAAATGGCCTAATTTGAATAACTTCAGCCTCAGCAGCACCACTCCACCCACCTGTGCACAAGTGGATTTGTTTTGGAGTCAGGAAATGACATGTCAACGTTGTTTCATTTATTACATTTTTCTTTGTCCTGTCTTTTTCTCTTTTCAAACAGGTTTTCTTGCACTGATGAAGATAAGAGTAGTATCATAGTATTCAGTGTTTTACCCAGATTGTCATTCTTGTGTGTAAACTTCATGTAAACATGTGTTCCATGTAGTCTTCAGACAGCCTTTCTGGGAAATAGTGATTTTGCCACTGTAACAATGTAAAGTAATTGAGACAGTGCATTATTTTCAAAAGCTTGCAATTCAATCTAATTGGTCACGTGGGGGAAAATGCTCACAAATTCTACTTTCCTGTTTAAAATGCACCTTTACAATACCAGGTTTATTTCAATTTCAATTACACTTTACACATAATTCAGTTACAAGCTTTAGGTGTGTCTTACACAGGATAATAAAAACACTGAGTCAATATGTGTGAAAATCTGCTGCAAATGTATTCATGTATATATTTTTGGCTGCAATAATCACAGAAAAACTACCAAATCAAGTATCCTTTACCCTGGAGGGACTGGCTGTTTTTTTTATTTTCAACCTCTCTGTGTAGTATTAACAGTGGTTGTTTCTCTACGTGTAAGCACATGGATAGCATCAGGATGTTGCTGATACTTCCCTTTATACATTGTGCTTTCCAAAGTGATATGAGCCAAACAAAGTGTTCCCATTGAAACAAACATTTTTATCTTCCTGTCTCTTAGAAAATGAGCTTCGACCAGTACAGACGCCAGGTATGTCATAGTTTTTAACGAAGTGGTAACCTTTATTGAGCTGGGAAACATGGACAGTGAGGAAAACATTTTCTCATGCAGATGTCTGTCTACAGATTTGAAAGTGGATAATTTGATATTCTTTCATTTATCAAAGTTTTGCAAAATTTCAATTACAATTTCACAAAAGATAACGTTTTCGTTTGTATTCCTCTTGTATCCCAGAACATTTTCTATCAACAAGCCATCATGAGGTCAAAGGTCAAATCTAGCGTGTCCCTTGGAGCGTAAGTTCCTCTGGTTTCTTTGAAGCATTTTCTTGTAATCATGACTTTTCATTTTGTAATAACATTCAAACTATCTAAAAACTAGTGGATGTACAGCTCTCTTAATTAGATTATCATGTTGGATCTTTCAGTTATCAGGATTCAGTGATCAATTAAAACAGTGTAGAAACACTAAAGCAACATAGAGGCTCTGTGGATTTCATCAGTCTCATAATAGTTGTGGTTCTGCAGACTGGTCAAGTACGTCACAACCTTCAAAAACCACGACCCGTTCCTGGCTCCCAGTCTACCCAGCAACCCCTGGCAAACAGACAACGACACATACTGGACTCTGAACACGAGAAGGTGAGACTGCTGCATTTTCTCTGTTTGCCTCTTGGGCTTCATCATCAACTTACTTAAAGCTATCCATATTTGAATCAAAAAATGATCACACTGATGATGACACACTGGTATGATCACTGTAAAACCAGCACTGATGGTGTGAGCCTCTTCAGACCTCTCCACTGACTTTACATTGTGAGCTCAGTTGAAAAGCACAAACAGGTAGCGCATGCTGGAGTGTTGTGGTCCCTCACAATATTTTGTGTTACCTTGCAATATGTTTAGTGTTCCCTCTGACCCACAGAGGAAGACTGGTCTGTGTTATTGGTTACAGCTGCTGGTGGGGGCTATAGCCTTGGCCGCTGCAGTTCCTGTAATTATGGCTTTGTTTTTGTGTCTGTAGAGTGACATCACTGTGCTGGGCAGGTGAAGCTATTCCTGAACTCCTGTGTTCTGTGATAACACATCTGTCATAGCTACAACCATAGCATCATAGCAGTAACCACACCAGCAGCCATAGCCAGGCCTGACAAAGCAGCTCCGGCTACTGTGGTCGCAGCCAGTGGCAGTATACTGTCTCTGCCTTTCAGTAATGAGCAACAAATGCATCACATAAAGTGTCTAAACTGGATTTGTATTATAGCTCTCTCTCTCTAACATACCAACTGTTTCTATGGATCAGGGGGAATGCAAAAAGTTATTGCATAGTAACGCAAAAACTGCAACACTTTATATTAAGGTCTTTGTAATAAGTGTTAGTTAAGGCCCTTATACGTCCTATAAGTAACATTCATGTGTTAATAAGACTGTATGAGTGTTAATGATAGCAACATTAACACATTTATTGTTAGATTATAAGACATTTTTGACAACCTTTGAGAAACTTGTTAAGAGTCTATAGACTGAGCCAAGAGCTAATTAGCAAACAGTAGCTAGCTACAGGGATAGGTTAGAGAAGCAGTGTTCGGTTACCCTGGTGATATGCTGCCCCCCTATGTTTTTGGCCATATTTTATTTACACCTTTAAGAACATTAATAAAAGCCTTATGAGTTTTTTTTAAATATAATTCCTTATAATAGCATTACAAACATTTATTGAGTTTAACTAACTTAACTATTATGTCACTGTTAGCTTTAAGCTTTATTTGTTGCTTTAAGAAGATCAATGCATACTTTACCTTATTATGCATTTACTGGCAGTTAACTATGCACTTTATGAGGGTTAACTTTGCTTTTTGCAAATTGATCTAAAAGTAGAGTGGGAAAGTTCTCATTTTACCTTGGCAACAGAAAGGAAAAAAGTAGAAACCATCTTAAGCTCCACTTTTAGCTTTTTCCATTGCTTTCATCCTCATTGAACCTGGATCGCTTTCCCTTTTTTTAATATCTAAAAGTTTTTCTCTACCAAGTGTGTATAGAAATGTCTACTGAGAAAACATGCAAATCATATATGGCCTCTGTATGAAAGTACAAGTCTTCCAATCTGTTGGTGTTCAGGTAAAAAAAAAGGTTTTTGCTGTGTGACTTTACAAAAAATACAAAAAAACTTCTGTGAACCGTTTATTTCATCTGTACAATTCATAACCAATGTATGCATTTAATTGTGCAAATAAAATGTGGATTTTTATGTTTGTGTCCAGAGTTGATGTTCCCACTAAGAGTCGAGTAGAGCGCTGGTCCTTCAGCTTTTTCGAGCTGCTGAGCGACCTGCGAGGCCGAGACGACTTCAAGGTCTTCCTCAAGAAAGAGTTCAGCGGTATGTTGCAAAATGTCATTAAACGCATTTTTGTGTTGTTCATGAATCTCTTGTGTTGAGGGATGGTGCGTGTTTACAGCTCTCAGCACAAGCATCCCCATTACTTTATGTGGAAACATCTCTCTGTTTTAGGCAGTAGTACATATGTACAAGACTTTATTTTGTTTTCTCATAGTACAGGTAATGGGCTAGCAGTGCAGATTTTAAATTGTAATAAAGTTGCTCCTACCACGTTAGAGATCAATATCACAATATGTATATGAGGTACAAATACAGGATCTCAGCACATGCAGCTTGCATTAAAAAAATGTATTTGGATACACAAATTAATTTTTCCAAGTCAATAAGCTAAGCACTTGGGACAATGTGTTTGATATACCATCTGCCATCCAAAACATCAGATATGAGCAGCATTTCAGAATTACATTATGTTTGTGTGTGTGTGTGTGTGTGTGTGCGCGCGTGTGTCCTCAGGGGAAAACTTGGCTTTTTGGGAGGCAGCTGAAGAGCTGAAATTGGGCACGGCATCTTCCATGACAACAAAAGCTGAGAGCATCTTCAAGTAAGACAAATAAACTGAACTGTTTATCTGTGTATGAGAATATATGTGGGGATCCTATTGTCACATACCACGTTAAACAGGCCTCATGTGTACAAATGTTCTGTATACATACTGTATGCTGATTGTGCTCTTGCTTGCATGTTCTTGCTTTTTTTTTTACACACTGGTTCTGGTCTTTTTGTCCTCTCATCTTTCAAAATATGTCAGACACCACTGCTTGAACAAACTAAAGAACAGTGAGTTTCGCCACTGCTTCAAGGATCAGTTCACCCAAAAATGAAAATTCAGTGATGATCTACTCACAACCATTCCAGTGGAAAGTTGGAGGAAGTCTTGACGTCCACAAAATATTTCTGGAGCAAAACAGCATCATAGCCTTCTCCAAACCAACTGAAGTAGCTGGGTACTGAAAAACAACTGAAAAAAAAAATAAATTAATTGAAAGACGTCATTTATACACTTAACATGCAGTCTATTTTGTGCACCCACTGTCAACAGGGTACGTGTTGACACTTTTAGCTTAGCAGCTACAGTGAAGATTTCGGCTTTAAAAAGGATGTAAATAAAATCTTTGCTGAACGTTGCTGAACTATGATTGGTACATGGTAGTAGCTGTTGATTACCTTTTCCCAACAGAGCCACAAGTGCAATAATCTAGTGAGACAAAGAGAGAAAAAAATGTGTGAAATAACCCAAACTGCTTTACCTTTGGTTGAAACTAGTGCGATCACATGAGACCGTATCCCTAATAGTAAGAAGCTGATTGAGAAAATAGGATGCCAGTCATGCAGTGTAATATTGATCTGGACTCTCTCTCTCTCTGTCTCTCTCTCTGTGTGTGTGTGTGTGTGTGTGTGTGTGTGTGTGTGTGTGTGTGTGTGTGTGTGTGTGTGTGTGTGTGTGTGTGTGTGCGTGCGCGTTCAGGACCTTCCTGGCTCCCGGTGCCCCCCGCTGGATCAACATTGATGGCAGGACAATGGGTCTGACAGTGAAAGGCCTGGAGCATCCTCACCGCTACGTGCTGGAAGCAGCCCAGACACACGTCTTCCTGCTCATGAAGAAGGTGTGTACTGTTAGAAATGCAAAAATAAAAAGAAAGAAAGACAGAAAGAAAGAAAGTCCCATTTTCTAACCCTGTAGATGATAATGTCTATAATTAATCTAACAGGGTGGTTAATTTATACCAGTAAGTGATTAATGATTAATTTGTGAATCTGTGCTACAAATACACATTTTTAGACTGAGATTAAAGGTACTTTTGTGTAGTGAAACTGAGGTCATCTGTGTTTTATTTCGCTACAGGATACTTTCTTCCGTTACCTCAAGTCACCAGTGTACAAAGAAATCCAGAAGAAGGCGATAGCCCCTGAGGCTCATAACTTCAGGTAGGTGGCTTAACTCATTCATGCCATACCTTCATTGTTTGTTCATTTTGGCATCCCGGTACATGTACAAAAAGGTAATCAGGGTTGGAGTTATAGCGGATAATAGTGGAACTGGTGCGTTCTGAGAGATAGAGTCCCAGTGATGTACCTCGCACCTACATACATCACTGGGACAAATGGATACAATGTTTTTAAACAAAGAAAGAAATATCTTCATGCATAACATTTGCCGAATAAACAGGTAGGCATAAATAGTTAGGAATGTGTAGTGTAGAGTGTTTCACAGAGTTTATACAGTTTCTCCTAATGCAACAAGTCTCAAAATTGAGAATTTTTTCAAGGGAATATATCAATATGTTATATTCTTTAACAAATCTGATGTAAATGGTGAAATCAGTTGAAACAGTGTGTTCACACAACTGCTGGGATGAAGATGCACTTCAGACACAGACACAGACTGGATGAACTTTAAACACAAAAAACAGACAGAATTTTACTGTGATGCAGCGAATATGAGAGAATATGGTGTGGTCCTCTGGAAAACATGTTTCTTTTAACCTATTTATATCATTAATGTAAAAAATACTCATTACACTGAAAAATTCATTTGGCTATTTGTGATTAAAAAATGGTTGCTGGTAATGTATCAGTAACCTCGAAAGATTTATGTTTTAATTGCTTTCATGGGAGCTCAGACCCTACCTCCCATTGGCTCACACGTAACTCAAACCAGACTATAATTGTACTCGTTGTTTCTCACCATGACATCTCTCCCCTACGGTTGACTCTTGTATACAAATGTTATTTTGCTGTCACTGGTTGGGTTTTATGACAGATTCATGATATTGTAACTTAAAGGGTCATTACAGCACCTTTTAATAAGGTCAGACAGGAAGTATGAATGGAAGAATGCTGATAGGTTAAACAAGAAAGTCTCAGCTGTAACTGGAGGGCTATACTGTAGAAAAAAGCTCCCAAATACAATCACATGTCAATGGAATTTGCAGCCCAGAAAGAGGCTGACAGAGTCTGTGTGGATTATTGACAGTAACATGCACAGTGCTTCTGGATTGAAAGGTTGAATTTGTTGCCTTTCAAGTGTTGTAAAATGTACCCAAAAGTCAATCTTGAGTAAAAGTAAAGATATCTTGTTGAAATACGATTATCGGATCTGATATTCGGCATTTTTCTAATTATTGAAATCATTTCCTTAATTTCGATTAAAGTTAAAAAATCTTTTCATTTAAAGTTATACTCTAAAATGCAGAAGAGATTGGCTGTAATGCAGCACGCAATCTGCAGAGCAACTAGTGACTAAAGTTATCAAATAAATGTAGTGGAGTAAAAAGTACTGTAGTCAAGTGATAAAATAAGAGAAAACACGGTAACATTTTATTGGTAAATTAATTAATGGTAAATTTAGAGTTTGTTAAACTTTAGTTAATAGTTATTTCACTGCTAACTAATGATGAAATGCTTTATAAACCATTTATTAAACAATTGTTTATTGTAAAGTTACAACTGGTATTTATGAAACTTTGTAAATGGTTAATAAATACTGTTCTAGGTCATGTGTAAATATTTTTTAGATGTCATTATAAGGTTGTGAGCACCACATGAACAATGTGATTTCATTCATCCCTCCCGGTGTGGTGTGGTGTGGTGTGGTGTGGTGTGGAGGCAAACATCTCAGAGACGTCTCTATGGCTAAGGCTGGATATCAGAAAATAGTTTGGAGGAGCAATAGGAACTTTGCATTAGGGCCTGGAGACAAAATGAATCTTTACTTCATGTCTGAGCATGAGGTTTAACAATCACGTTTCGTTCTCCACCCTAGTCCAGCCCAGCTGGAGCAAAATGCTCAGAACCGAAGCCCGGGCATCCATCCCATCATCCTCTGGCAGCAGGAGGAGGAAGAGAAGGCCAAGGCGGCCGCCGCCTCCGCTCCTGTTGATGTCAAGGCCATGATGAGCAAAATAGACAGGAATAAGTAGAGATGTGTGTGCAGTGTTCGACATGTCAGTACCAACACAGAAACCATCCCTCTATTAGGGTGTATACACATAAGGACACTTAAGAATTGGATTTGCTCTTCAGTGTCATGCCAATAAATGTTGTTCTGTGTTAGCAAATTATCAAATGAGGAAAACCCAGCTTTTGTCATGGAGGTATTACTGAACGGACCAAATAGGGACAGGCCTAGGGGCCCAAGCTGTCAAGGGGCCCCTGGGAAACGCCTGTGTTTGAAGACACTGGTAACATTTCTTGTCGGAAATTCCACCAAACAACTACAAACAGAAACAAAACCAGTATCTCACTTCTATGTAAGAGAGGTTTGGTCCATTCTCTCATTTTTTGGACACATACACAGTTAAAGGCATTGTCAGAATTAGTTTGTAAATATCAGAAGTCACATATAACATGCCACAGAGACTGATGCCTCCAGTGACCTGCTCCAAGTAGGTTGAATTTCTATACCAATCATGTTAATGTATAAATTAGTATCAACAAATCAAATGTATTTATAAATACAAACATGACACTTACTTGAAATTAAAGATATTATTATTTAAGTATATTACATCATATAAGTAACAGAGATACTGATATCTCACTATTGTGTACATTGGAGACACTGGTTGGTGTTGTTGAGTGTGTATGAAAATAGAATACTTGTGGCTGTGTGTGGTGCTTTCTACAAAACACGTTTAATCAGATTTAAGCTTTAATTTCACTAAATTGTCTGTATGCTGCAAAATACTGAACCAGTCATAGTCAGAACAGTGTGTCAGTATACTGAAGTTAAAGAGAGATGATGTCTCATTGGATGATTTGTATAGTATGTAAACCCACATTTAATAAATGAGATCACGATAAAACTTCAGACTTCAGATCATTGTGTTTATGTGTGTGCAATATGTTTAAGAGTAATTGTAATATTAGACTGTTGGTTTACAGTAACAATTGTTTCTGTTAATGTTCTTTTTACAGAGATGTCACACGATGGTAATCACCACCACAGCTTATCAAACTGATAATGTTGATTAATGTTGGGTCGTGGGAGACCAGAAAATAGGCCAGAACAATCTGGATCCTGCTCCAACACCTTTCCAAAAATTGCTTCTTGCTCAAGAAATCCACTGGAGTTGTGCAGAGTCTGTTGCAAAAGCGTTTATTGTGTTCTCTCAGACAGCAACCTCGATGAACTGGAGCTGATCCCAGCACCAGACTGAACTGGAGCTTTCAGGGCTCCTGGTTTTATACTCTTGGAAATCTTGTTGTGTCTCTGGCTTTTTTCTTAAAACACTCCTGAGATGTTTTTCTATTGGTGTCTTTTCTAGCCTGGGATTTGAGGGGCTTTCCTAATGGTGTCATGCCTGCGCATGCCCAGGCCTGGTCTCATCCAACCATTGCTCCCATTATTTCTGGGACTTTTCAAATGGGGATTTTTTAAAGAATAAAACATGTTGGGAGATTTCTCACACGTACATATGACTAATAATACCGTCCCTTTACATACATTTAACATGATTTTCTTCACACAGGACATATTAATCTAAACCTAATTACACCAAGTTAAACTAAGATTTCCAAAACACTAGGATTTTCACCAATCTTTCACATAAAGATATGTTGACTGTACTGTGAAAACAGTTATCATGTCTCACTTCTGAACCAGAAGTTAGCTGTCAGCCGATGGAAGTCTCTAGTGCGACTGCTTTAAGGGGTCCACAATGTGAAGGCTATGCTGCAGATCCAGGTCTTTTTAACCCAAGAAGTCAAACTTTTTTTGCTCTCATAGGAATGAATGAGACTCTGCCTCTGATGCTGCTGTATCCAGATTTATCTTATTAGATTTAAGAAAACACTAAATCACAATATTAATATGATTTTAACCATGCATTGGCTTTGACATTATAACTATCTCTCATCATTTGTTCCTTTGGAAAGTTGGTTGTGAGCATCTTCAGAAATAAATGCTACATGTTTCAAGATGTATTTAAGCCCATGAACAGTGAGGGCTTCAGCATCTGTATAAGAAGTCAAATTAGCAGCACACTGAACCAACAAAACTGCCATCCATGCCAGCAGCTATGTGAGGATTAGGAGCAGCAGTGCTTTGAACTAAATGCTATTGTTAACATATTAACATGCTTACAGGGACAATGCAACATGCTGATGTTTAGCTGGTATCATGCTCATCATGTTCACTGTCTTAGTCTAGTGTGTTAGCCTTCTAATATGTGTCCAGCTGAGACTGACAGGGATGTCATTAGTTTTGCAGGTGTTTCATCATAAACTGAGGAATTGGACTAATTACAATTTTGAACGGATGATGGTGCTGGATGACAAGTTAAGAGGATGAAGTTATCATAATCATCCTGATTGGGACATTCATTTGCCAACCAAATTTAAAGATAATCCATCCGATAGCTGTTGAGGCATTTAACTAAAATCCAAATCTCATGGTGGCACTAGAAGAACAGTCAGGGGATCACAGTCAATGCTGTGATATTTCAGTGTGGACTTAAGTGGTGGATCAACCCACCAACCAGCAGAACAACATATCTATCCACAGAGCCATGCCACTAACTTATATTTATGTTGTACGTAAAATCAGAAGTTCTCAAAGAAGATATTTGGTCTTTAGCCAGAGATAACTCAGCCATGATCTGTGTTTTAAGCATTGGTGTATCATGAATCTTTACAATGAACACATTAACAATACAGTGCTCGCCAACTGGCACTCATGAATAACACATTCCCATGCAAGCACTTTTGTTTAGTCTCATTAGTCAGATCATCAGTTAATCAAGTAAAGTGAATAAAATCACACCGGACACATTCCTCAAAAGACAAAAATTATATTTACTATACATGTCATTTTTACAAAGTTTCTGCAAAGGCAAATAAAAAGTCTGGAGCAATGAAGAGTTATTTGGCCATGCCAGACAGCCAACTGAGTTTGAATAGAGAAGGAGCGGCTGTGTCTTCGTCCTGATCAGCGAGCTGTCTGAACAGGCTGCCTGGCCGGAAGCTGTCCCCACTGTCTACTGTGGAGGATGGAGGTGCCTGCTGGAGGAAGCAGAAAACATTGTGTTTGCTGAGGTTTTGGTGGATTGTCCTGGCCCCCCTACTTCTTAAGAGATGCAAACTCTGATGCAGGACTATCACAAAGTATCAAGACCTGGATTGCCATCTGTTTGAGTCTGGACATTTCAGTCACTCAAGGGCTTTTAAAATGTATTCAGGGAAAGGATGTTAAAAATATCATCAGACAGGTGCAAAGTAACAAAAAACAAGATTTGTTCTGAATAAGAAAGGCCTCTACCATGGTCACCGAAAGATATAAGGAGTATAAGGAGACTAGAGTGTCACTCTGCAGTACTTTTCCAGTCACCTTTGTGCGCAAAGGAATAATCCTCCACCATCTTTACAAGCTTGGCATTAATTTTAACGGAGGAGACTTTTTTTAAAGTTGCCTGACATCATTATTTTGTACCTTTAAAGTCACTAAAAAGATCATGAAGACCACCCATCAGGTGTGAATTTCACAAGCCCTTGAACAAGTTTTCTCTCTGTCAGTCATGTCAAATGTATGTGTTCTCTGTATCCATAGACCCATCTCCATAGTGCTGTGTTAGTGGCAGACAAAGGTCTGGCTGCACCAATTATCATTCAGGTAAGGGGGAAAAAAACGCTCTGGCTTGTTTGTATTTCTTTAAACCAATCACAGTCGTCATGGGTGGTGTTAAACCCAGGATGCAGCAAAAGTGCTCCTGCAAAATAGTGTCTGGGGGAACTTGTTCTGCATTAGTAGAGATGGGCATTTTGAAAACAGTAACACTCAGACAGTAGTGCCATGCATGTCATCGAGGACAACTGGTGATGTACAGGCATCTTGAAGTGTTGACAGTTTTAACCTCTACCCCTGTAAACTCTGTTCTAATGGGCAAGGGGGCATTCGGATACTAGGGGTAGGGGTAAAAACTGGAAATGGGATTGAGCCTAAACGTTCTACAGCTACAGAGTACATGTAAATAGTATAACAGCTCTAAAGCTGTTCTAAATTTGGGACTACCTACACCGTTTCCCAAGCAAGACATAGTAGTGTGTGTTAGCAACCTTGAAACCTGGATCATTCTCGGCTCACCACTGAACAGTCTGATGATTTAGAAACACCTGGAAATGTGCCGTCTCATCAAGAGTCAAGTAAAAGAACATGAACAGATTTGACCTCTGTGCACCAAGTAAGAGATGAGACATGTTCAGGCTAACCTGTTGGCCATGCACAGCCCTAAGTAAAAAAAAAAAAAAAGTCAGCATCTACTAGCTCCAAAGCAAACAGTAAACAAGACTATTTCCCAGAGTGTTTCTTTGATAGGGAAGCGGACTGATTTTGGAGAAATCCCAACTTGAGCTCCACTGAGACATCTGCTTTTTTTATTTCTGCCAACACAAATTTCAGTCATAATGTGTGAATCTCAAGGTGGGATTGGTTCACTTAAACAGGTAAGTATACCCCAGAATCACTGTAGCTGTGCTGAAATTCATTGAAATTCCCCCGTCAATAGCCTGACCCTGAGCTGCATTATGAGTCCAAGCAGTGTGTGGGAGGTTAGTGAGAGCAGAGCAGCATTCTTTGGTTTCAGCTCAACGGACTCAAGAATCATTTCATCAATAAATAACGTAATGTACACACTGCAAGTGCACCAAAGGCAAACCAAAGCACTACAGACAATACAACCAAAACACACACACACACACACACACACACGCACACAAGATAAACCCACACTGATGAACTTGCCTGGGTTTCTCGCACTCAAAAACGCTGGGAAGGCAGAGGATGTAACAGACAAACATTAACCCAGGATGGAACAGAGCAATGAAACAGAAATGACGACACACTGTGGTGGACAACATATGAAAGAACAAAAGTGAAACAGATCAGCGTCAGATACTCACCAGTTGGTGAGCAGCATCGGAGCTCCTGGAGGCCGACTTAGATTTACGCACATTGGACATGCTGAGAGGCAGCAGCCCGAACCTGCAGAGGACACAAGGGTCGTGGTGGGAATGTGGTTGAAATACTGTTCCTTGGTCAGATTCAAACGCTCCTGGACTTATTTGTTTGATCAGACAATTTTAGATTTAAATCAAAGTATAGCCTACTACTTCTCAATTTCAGACATTTGATTTACTTATAATGCAAATTTACTGTACACATGTACTGTCAATGTTCTGGACACATCTGTAGTAGATTTTATAGAAACTAGAATTTCCACCTTGTCGTTGTATGCCTCCACCAACCAGTCAAATGTCCAGACTCTTATTTTTTTTCCAGGTGAAATGGAAGTTATCACTATAGATCAATAGATCTATATCAAGATCAATATCAGCCGAACCACTGAGTTTGTGGCGGACTACAATGCTTCAAATAATGATGCTGGTGCAAAAAAACCTTCAAACTCTAAAAGTGGATGCTTCACACACATATTCAACCCGGCAGCACAGAAGATCTCTACAATCAGCACAGCTCCAAGGTGGACACACAACATTGGCGGAACCAATTTAGAACCTGAAAAAAACTCATTTCTAAGTGAGCTGGACAGCATTAGGATTTTAGACATGTTGAGTCCATCTCTCGGGGAAGGAAAGGGACTGTCATACCATTTTTAATGTGCAGGAATGTTTGGTGCTTTCCATCTGTGACACAATGTTTACTTGTTGTGACTCAGATTAAACATGACAATTAACTTAAGTCTTAGTTGTTATTTGAGAACTGCTTAAAACAAACAATCAATCTGTATAGGGGAAAGTAAAAGTAGATTTTGGGCAGGTACATTTCTGACCCCTGAACAATAACATTAACGTTGAACCCTGGTTCCTTGCAAATGATGAAGGCCAAACCTAAACGGATCCAGTGAGGCATCTGAAAGGACTCAGATACTGGATACAATGCTGGAACAGTTCACAAAGAGGTCAGGTCCTGGGTTACTAGAAACCCCAAGAGAACCAGTACATAAAAATTTCAAACAATACCCAGCCCTAATGACTACAGCAGGTCTCCTCCCATGTCCTCTCTGGTAGTAGAATGACATGGAGGGGCCAGCAGATGGAAAGGTATGGTTTGTTTATGCTAATTATGCCGATGTTCTTAATATTTAACAGAGTACCCTTGTGTCACTATAAGCTGGTGTAAACATCTGACCTGATCTGGCTGCTGGCCAGTGGCAGGATGTTGTAAGGCTCCTGGGAGTTCATTGTGCTGCTCCGCGACACAAACTGCTTCTCTGAGCCCGTCAGCAGCCCGAGCAGCACCTGAAACACAAGCTCACATCAACCTCTGAACAACTCTTCAGCCCTATATACTGTATTGTGTTTGCTGTTACATCTGGAGAATAGAGGCATCATCGGCTCATCTCAGGACAAATGTGAATGGTGGTTCAATGTTCGTGTGTCTGTTTTGATAAAGGCAAGAGGCTGAAAGTACCGAGGTCCTCTGGGAAAGACGGTTGAGGTTGGAGTTCAGTGGAGGAGTGAATACGTCCAGGTCGAACGGGTCAATGAAGCTCTCCAGCCAATCACAGACCTCGTGAAATCTGAAAGACACACAGCACAATATAAACACAGAGCCAGGAAAAAAATATGAATGAAAAGTTGCAGAATTCGATTACATTTCAGCTACAATATCATTTTAAAACTGCCCATTTCTGCTTACTCCTATCATTCAACATAACTTTAGGAAATCAGGTGTGTGAGGTGTGAGCTTAAATCAGATATTTTCCTGGAATTCCAGCCAGAATCTGCTCAAACTCATTTTCAAATAAGAAGAAACTGCACTAAATAGATGAAATCTCAGATATAACAGCAACAGGCTCAATGAGATTTCTCTCTCTTTTTCTGTGTCTCACTGATGGGTTTACCGGTCGGTTCAAGAAGCTCAGTCGGCCAAAAAGCCGTTGACAAGGTCCGACTAGTGCCAATGTTGCGGCACACCGCAAAAACTTGGGGCGCGGGCGCTCACTGACATTTGTTCACCATTGGCTGACAGTCAGCCTGGTATGTCAGGGAACACAGCTGAGAACAACAGCAGAGTGAAAAATCTGTCAAAGCAAATTATGCAGCTCACTCAACAAGCAGACAAGGCAGAGAGGACCTAAGACCTGACCCATGACCCATGGACTGAGTTGGACCACGTCCAAATTATGCTTAGTGTAATTGGATTGGGTTGAGTTTAGTTCTACTGCCACTGGTCTCGCAGCTACTAATTCCTGCACAGGAGAAGCAAATGCCTATGTAAAACAGAGCTACAATGATAATCCATTAATAGTTTCAGTCATTTTTCAAGCAAAAATGTTCTGGTTCCAGCTTCTTACATGTGAGGATTTGTTGCTTTTCATTTTCATTTATGACAGTAGATGAAGATTTGGGGGATTTTGGACAAAAGACATCACTTTGTGCTCTGCAAAGTGTGATGGGCAATTTTTTCACAATTTTTTAAGACTCTATGGACTAAACTATTAATCGATTAATCATGCAAATAATCTGTAGATGAATCGGTAACGAAAGTAAGTGGAGCCCTAATGTAAAAGATTCATGCTGTAATGACATTTATTTTTTTGGATTTGATTCACAGATATTAAAACGGTTAATCTGTATATCTAACCCAGTTGACTACAGAATGTTATATTGTTGTGTAAGTCAACACATTAGTCTCTGCAGCATGTAAACAAATCATTTTTAGAATTAGAGTCTGTGGCTTTACATTAGGTCTAATTATGGACTGGGTGTTAATTAAGAAAAAAACATTTATATGGGTTTGGTTGGGTTTCCAATGGTGCCTTTTTGGATCAGATCCAATACTTTGGACCTCTAAAGATCTGTAGAACACAGTGTGTGTTGCACTTGGCCTGGAGCTTTCATGGCACCATGAGCAGTTTCCTGCTTTGCCCGGTTGGTCATTTACCCTCGCAAACACACAGAAAAGGCTGCATGTGATGAATTTGTAAATGAGGATGTTACCTGGGGTCTTGGTGGGACCGGGAGCTCTTGCCCTCCTCCAGTCTGCTGCCCAGTGTGGTGTTGAGGTAACGAAGATCAAACAGCAGCTGCAGGGCTCTGTTCTGAGTCACGGGGAATACACCTTCCTGGAGGATGGTGGAAGAGAGTAAAAACAAAGCAGTGAAATTCAGTAAGTTCATACTTTGATACTCCTAAATGAACAGATAGTCCACCTTCCTCTCCTGTCCTCTTTTTAATGCCTCTCCCCAAGACTTTCAGAGATTACAGACTCTGAGGACAAATTAACAACAAAGGCTGTAAAGTCATGATGACACAAACTAGCCTGACTGTCTTTAGTGTCTCTTAAAACAGACTAGCACAATGTCAGATATGCAAAAGTGTGTTCATCAGCAAGATTATCCCAGTGTACCCACATCCAGGCTTTAAATGTCCCGTCAGTGATCTAAAGAGACAAATGTTACATCCATGACCCTGCTACATGGAGTTAGAAGGTTTACACCCTAAAATACCTAACTTCCTTGATCATAATACTGTGTGTGTGTGTGTGTGTGTGTGTGTGTGTGTGTGTGTGTGTGTGTGTGTGTGTGTGTGTGTGTGTGTGTGCGTGTGTTACCCTGTTGCTGGCCTGCTGTGTGAGGCTGTGGTAGTGTTGCAGGGCCTGAGCCAGACAGGCCTGCAGCAGCTCCTGCAGGGTGGGCCGGGGCAGAGCGTGGCCCCCCACCCTGTTCACCTCCACACACAGCTGGAACAGAAGCGACTGCACAAACCAAGATGGCTGCAGAAGACAGACGTTTCACATTAGATTAATGGTGGAATGAGAAATCATGGTGCTTCCTGTCTGTGTTGGAGGTTGTGTTCAGCAGCTGACCTGGACTGGAAGACGGATCTTAGATGTGACGCTGCTCCCAGACTCTGCTTCTTCTTGGATCTCCAGATCCTCCCAGTTGGTTGCTGTCGTTAAGATGTCACCAGCAGACTCAGCATGCAGCACTGTGCCAAACTTATCCAGCAGCACCTGTCACAACAGCACACAGTATTACTAGGCAGGTCAATCCAGCATTTAAAGCTGCATTCACTGTTTTTTCTTTTTTGGCCACTTAGGGGCAGCAGAACATAACACACAACTTACACTGCTATTTTGTTAATTGCAAATTAAGGGGAATTTTTTTGTATTTAAACAATTTCTTTATTTTCCTTCAAAGACGTGGACGAGCACACTCGAAACTAGGAGGGCCTGTTTTTTTTTCGGGTGGATGTGTGTGGATACAGCGAAATGGAAGAATCTCAACTTTTTCAAATGAAGCGAGAACACCACAGGTCATGTGAATTAACCAATCAGCTTTACAGGACATGCCTAACTCTTTCCATCCAAGGACATCACAACAGGTCATTCAAACTGCCAGAAGACAGAAGAGGGGCTGATTATACTCTTTGGAAAACCCAGAGCTGTACATCCTGTCAAGTCCTTACTATTTTGACAGTAGGAGGAACAATGCCTGGAGCTGTATCAGCTCAGGACATACCATAACTAACATTAAAAACGCTGTTTTTACGAAACCAGTTGTAATGGTTAAAGGTGCACTTCATAGTTTTGGGGCAGAAATGTTAATGAGAAGAGAAAGATCTTCATTGACTATTTTTTTCTCTGCCTAAACAAACTAAATAAACAAACTCTCTTTGTTTTCATGACTGAATAAAGTGAATAAACAAACTGACCTTAAAGAACAACACAATATATACTGTTTCACTTTGTTTATATGTGGCGGACCCTGCCACCTTTCTAGCTTCAAACAGTGTTCTGGGACCTTATTTTCCTCTGAGAACAGCTTGTTTATTCACTTATATTAAAATTCTGAGTTTGAATTTATTCCGCAAAACTACACAGTGCCCCTTTAACAGCTGCATAGCTAACCATGCTCTGTTCCAATCGTTTCCTTAACCTTTTCTTGTTAGGCTTAAAACAATATTAGACACAATGTTTTTGTCAGGAGCTGATAACAGAAGTGGCTAAAGAATGAGACATCTTGCTTCTTTCTCATCTCTGTTGAGAGTTGCACATGCACAGCACTGATTAGGCAGCTGGCAAGGCTCAGTTAGTGTCACACAAGCCAGTGAAATTGTCAGCACTGACTGAACGTTATTCCAGCACTGCTTGAACAGAGACGGATGGAAAAGTATTAACAAGCCAACGGCCTTAACTTGGACACAGCTGGTAGAAGCCCATGACTACTGCAGAGTCATCTGAGGTGGGAATAAATGCTAATTGTACACACTCACACTGAAGTTTAAAGACAAATATTCGCAGCTGTTAGTGTTTTGTTTTTTTTTGTCCAGTGCAACAGGGGTAATAGTAACAGCAGACTGGACAGTAAGGACAAGATCACAGCTGGCAGCCTTTTGTTCACCAACTAAAATATGATCCACAGATTGTTTCATGCTGTTTGGG